>NW_022985376.1:7967-134754 GCF_010093625.1 Macroventuria anomochaeta
AACAGGGGCCTGATGTAGATGAGGAACAGGATGGGAGAGACTGGGCTGCCCTGGGGGATGCCTGCTGAGATGCTGGAGAAGGGCTCAGTCTGGCCATCAAAGGAGAGCCTGAGTTGTCTGTGGGTGAGGAAGGAGTGGATCCAGGAGATGAGACTGCAGGGCAGTCTGAGCTGCTGCAGGATGGCCAAAAGCCGGTTCTGGGCCACATGGTCAAAGGCTCCTTTGATGTCCAGGAAAAAGGTGGATTGGTGTCAATGTGTCTGCTGTTTGATTGATTGGTCTAATGTCCTATCTGAACCTAAGACTATGGAAGACGATGTGTCTGCTATTCTAGTTCGCAATTTCATTGACGTCATCCAATCACGAAAAGAACCCGTCTAGCGCCACACCTCATATCCGTTACTCCTACATGATCCACGTTTTCGATGCTTCCAACTTCGTGTTTGTGTCTGCAGAAGTACGGTGCATTGCCTAAAGACTATACGCCTAGAACAAGGGCCGAAGATTGTATACTGGAAGTCTCAGATTCCAAGCTAATAGTCTCACGATTGCAAGGAAGATCACGATCTCAGAAATCAAGCTGGACCACTATTGTATCCGTACCCTTCGACAAACGAGTCGCACCCGACAAACTCTTTCGATCGGTCGCAAACAATATTTGTGTCTTTCAATGAAGCGCGGCGCTCTCGATACGTTCTTCAAGCCAATAACCCCCAAGAAAGTCAAGTACGAAACTACAGCCAATGCTTCGAGCCATACATCTTACCCCTTCCCAATACCGCACTTACCCATCTCGTTCAAGGAGCAACTGGGCTTTGTGCCAGCAGAGGAGGGCGTGCCGATGAACGACTTTCTTGACCTGGACCTCGTCTACTACCAACCATATATCCCACCAGCCATCACTGCAGGTCTCTTCGAGTTTCTGCGCCAGGAACTGCCGTTCTATAGAGTGCAATATACGATCACTCGTTTTGGCAAAAAGACCGACATCAACACACCACGCTTCACCACAGTTTTCGGAATCGATGATACTTGTCGCTTTGATCAAAGTGGCGACATCGTGGACGCTCAGACAGGCAAGAAGGTGGAAGCTTCAAAATTCAAATGCGAACCTCGTCCCATACCACAATGCTTGGATGAGTTGCGCAAGATCACTGAAGGCACTACGGGCGATACCTTCAACTTCTGCCTAGTCAACTATTACGCAGATGGGAAAGACAGTATCTCTTACCACTCCGACAATGAGCGCTTCCTTGGTCCGAATCCAACCATTGCGTCATTCACGCTCGGTGCGAAGCGAGATTTCCTCATGAAGCACAAGCCTATTGCGCCGAAAGAGGACGAAACGACGCTGGATCCTGGGCAGATAAAGCTCCCGCTTGCTTCAGGGGACATGGTATTAATGAGAGGGAAGACGCAGTCCATGTGGTTGCACAGCATACCGAAAAGGGCTGGTGTAGATGCGAACAAGGGGAGAATCAACATCACCTTTCGGAAAGCGCTTGTCAGGGGCGGTACAGAAAACTACTACCAGTACAATGTTGGTACTGGTGGTGTGTACAGATGGGATGCGAAGCAGGAAAAGATGGTTTTGGGCGAGAAACAGGGAGCAGCGAAGAGTATCGAGGCGGTCAAAGGAGAGGAGACTACCTGAACGCCTGGAGCGTACCGGGTACTCATGTTCGAATCCTTACAAAGTTGCTGCGAAAACCAAATGCTCTTCGTTCTTTGCAGGTCTCCGCAAAGTCTCGCGATTGAGTCGTAGCAGGCAGCATTGTGTAGAAAGACAACAAGAGATCAAAAGATCTGATCAGCTCCTAAAGTCGAAGGGTCCCACAACGGCCGCCGGAATGGGCTAAGAGGGCGGAGGCTGTGCGTTCACATTGACCCCGCCATCCAGGGCTGGATAGGAGGAGCCTTGTGAACAATGAAGACTTATGAGAAAAGGTGAAGCTTTTGCAAGTCACAAATAGTGTAGTATCGCGCATGTGTGAGTCAGACCTACATTGATTAGTCAGGTCGAGAATGCCATGAGTGACGGCACGAAGTCTTGATGCCAAGCGCCTCCCATCGGACTTAATAGTTGAGGCAGCTGCGCCTTGATCTCACCTGCCTCCAGCAGACATTCACCACCAACGCCGTCGTTGTACATTGATATACGCTTATTGTGTGTCGCGAAGCTGAGCGCAATACGGGCCAAGTCTTGTTGACGACTGAGACTGGTGCGCGCGCTTCGGCCCTATACTGCCTTCCTGGGGCTTGTGAGTAGAGAGATGTACAGTACAACTCATTGGAACGACGTTGATAACAGCGACTGACATGTTCGCGCAGTTCCGACCACAGCTTTACGACAGGCACGAAGTGGCCCTGAAACACAGGCTTGCTGCTTGCGACACGATCGAGACTCCGCGCATACGTTCTCCATATCACACTTCTCTCCGACAATCAACGACGACTGTTCTGGACCTTCGTCAACTTAACGGCTGTCGAACAGAACTCCCACCTTCGTTCGTGAGCACACGGACCTTTACGGTAGCGTGACAGACTTACGGGTTCGAAGCCTGAACGGCAACAAGCGCTGCTACAAGCGGTGACCGGTGGTTAGAAGGAATACGCGCACATTGAAGCATCTACACCCCAAGGGTGGTGCTAGGTTTTCAATCGTGTGGCAGCAGGCAGCTGCTGGAGATAGGCACAAGGCCGAAAGATTTCAAAGCGCGAAAGCCTGCTCCACGCGATCTCTTTTCTGCAGTTCGCGCGCCAATTGCCAGCGGGCGACACCTGGACGACCACCCGATAGAGCTGTAGCGACCGTGTTCCTTGCTCAGGCGACCAGGGACGTGTAGAAGCAGCATCCACTCAGGCGGACTTTAAAGTGTTAACTCCGCTTCCTCCGGTTCCTCAGTACAAAAGATACGGCGACAGCGAGGTGTCAACATGCCGTCGCAACACACACCACCCTCTACGACTTCCTCCAGCGCGGGCCAATCGCCACCAGATCCACAATTCAGAGTTGTGCGCAAGAGGAACCGAGTACCCTTGTCTTGTGGACCATGTAGACATAGGAAGTACGTCGAATACCTGGTTTGAGAAAGGAGTTATCTGCTAATACACATAGGCTGAAATGCAACCGAGCGCAGCCTTGCGACAACTGTACGAAGCGTGGAGACACAGCATCATGTACATATGCTTCTCCGGGCAACCGCAAGAAGAACACAGTCGGCGCTGGCACGACGACCTCTCCCGATGATATGCAAAACCGAATCGACCGACTTGAAGGACTTGTTCTCTCCTTGATGACCAATGGCGCGCAGAGTGCTGGACCTGCAGCTGCACAGGCAGCTATCGCCAATAGCCTCAACAGTGCTTCCTCAGACCAGCAGTTCGACACTAGTAACATGAGCAGTGGTATGAGCAACGGGCAGCCAGAGTCGATACCGGAGGAGGATGCAGGCGAGGAGAGTGAGATGGAGACCGTAACGAAATCGATTGGAGTAATGAAAGTCAACAATAACCAGACCATCTTTGCATCTGAAGCACATTGGTATGCCATTCTTGGCGAGGTATGTATTTAAAGTGCGCATCTACATGGTTCGATCTGACGTCAAGCAGCTTTCGGAAGTCAAGAACTACTTTGCTGAGCACAAAAAGCAGTACGATGACCAGCTGAAGCGATACAAAGCCAGCCACAGCGAAGAAAGCCCGCCTGGTACTGGCTTCTTGTATGGTCAAATGAAGCCTATGTCGAGACCCGAGATGCTCTCCCGATTTCCACCAAAACCTACAGCTGACATCCTCGTGTCACGCTTCTTCAACACTTATGATCCGGGTATCCATATCATACATGGGCCGACGTTCCAGAAAGAGTACGATAGGCATTGGTTGAGCCCTGATGACACGCCGATCATCTGGCTAGGCCTGGTCTACTCCATGATGTGCATAGCGCTACAGTCATATACAAGAGCTGGCGACGAGCCACCGGAGTACAGCGGTAAATCTTGGGCAATGTCAAAGGAGTACCGAGATCTTACTGCACAATGCCTTGTCATGGCCGACATCACACAACCGACACAAGGGATGCTCGAGACGTTGATTCTGCATGTCCACGCCGAGTACTCACGCAGTAGAGATGCAGAAGTGGGTATTTTCATTAGCACGGGTATTATCGTACGGCTGGCGATGCGACAAGGTATGCATCGAGATCCAGCGCCCTATCCTGGCATTTCCGTGTTCCAGGGTGAGATGCGGCGCAGAATCTGGGCTTGCATTCGGTCTTTCGATCTCCTGTTTTCTGCGCAGGCTGGGTTACCACCGATCATGCGACCACGGGACACCAACACCGATGTTCCACGCAACCTCTACGATGACGAGCTGTTTGAGGATATGAAGGTTCTACCACCGTCCAGACCAGAGACTGAGGCGACTCCTACGCTGTTTCTCATCAACCGCACGCGCTTGATCTATAAGCTGGGCGAGGCCGTTGAGTTGACGGATACTTTGACGTGCTCGTCTTACGAAGAAGTCATGAAGCTTGATGCGCAGGCCAGAGAACTACATGATAGCATTTCACCGCACCTGAAACTGCGCTCCATGGACGAGTCTGCCAGGGATACATCGACTCTGATCATGCAACGATTTACCCTAGAGCTCCTCTACCTCAAGATCATATGTGTACTGCATAGGAAGTACCTTGCATATGCTCGCGTTCATGCAAGATTCAGCTATTCCAGGACGGCTGTCATTGACGCATCAATGACTATGTTACGGCACCAGGCAACACTGCATCGAGAATGCCAGCCGGGCGGTCGCTTACGGAATGTCAAGTGGTTCATTTCGTCTCTTACAACGGTTGACTTCCTCCTTGCGGCGATGGTCATCTCATCTGATCTTTACCACACCATCAAGTCCGAACGTCAAAGCCGTTCATCTTCGGGAGACATATACACATGGGCCTCGGATCGCTTTGATGAGATGCTCGACGCCATCGACACAGCGGTTGGTATCTGGGAGGGCTTGAAGGACCATTCTATGGAGGCCTACAAAGCCTACACCACACTCAGTGTCATGTTGAGCCAACTGAAAAAGGATCGCACAACCAGGCAGGCACAATCAAGCTTCTCCTCAGCATCGACATTCCCAACGAATACGCCAATGGACGATGCGAACGTAGCCCCAGAGCACTCTGCGGCTATGACATTGGGTATGCTTAGCACTGGTGGCCTGACACCCAACTCAGCAAACATGTTCGACCAACGATATCCGGCTTCGATGGCAAACCTGCTGAACGACCCAATGCCGCAGCAATCGACCGGTCTGGCACCGAACTACGGAGGAAGCACGACGACCGGGCTTGGAGCCGTTGAGAATGCGCCTAGTCCGTTCTCAAATCTCTTCGGTGCCAATCTTTTTCAAAACCTGGATTTGCCGCCAACAGACAGCATCAACTGGGTATGTACATAACCTTAGGGGATGCTGCAAGCCAAATGCTAACGATGGCAGGATGCATGGGACTCGTACATTCAAGGCCCAAGTACAGATGCTCAAAACAACTTCTTTCCCATGGATCTGAGTGGGATGCCCGTGCAGACAGATGCGACCGGACTACAGAACCCACCGGTGTCTAATGCGCAACCGCAGAGCCAGCGGACCAACGCATTTGGGCAACCTGTGTTCATGGGAGTAAGTGGACCTTGAGTTTCTGTCTTATATAGCAACCTCCTGACATCGTGTAGGCTGACTCAAAGACAAGTAATGACGAAGACTATGCAATGGGGTTCATGATGAACACCAAGACCGAGTAATATTCGAGAGGTAGTTAGACGACTGAAATCGGTCTCACACGATGGGTCACAGGAAGCCAAAACGCATCGGCTTATTCGTTTCACACATGTTGATGATCGTACACCTATGGATATCTACTTGGAACGCGCGAATAATGGGTTATGTTGGGCGAGGACTAATCAATGTCCACGCTTAGCGAAGTATGAGGTGTGATACCTAATCGATACAGACGCCACTCACATTTTGTTGATTATTAGAGAAACAATGTCGAGGCGCACAACTCCAAAATTTTATTCGTACCGTTGTCCAATACCATCCCCAGCCGAAAGGTAGGGTTGGCTAATTTAAGCTTGAACCCTG
This sequence comes from Macroventuria anomochaeta, assembly GCF_010093625.1. Classification (NCBI taxonomy): domain Eukaryota; kingdom Fungi; phylum Ascomycota; class Dothideomycetes; order Pleosporales; family Didymellaceae; genus Macroventuria; species Macroventuria anomochaeta. The sequence goes on from NW_022985376.1 coordinate 14,109, forward strand.
GCGTTGCCCCACCCTGCAGCAACCCTGGATCAGCCCCGGAGACGTCACCGTATCGCGAGAGCTTACGAGGCAGCCGGCTCTTTGTTTGGCCGCACAACCTTCTACTCCTGAATCTTGAACACTACCAGCATTGCTGAAGATTCCCTTGTTTCACACGCAAATACATATTCTTCTCGTACTCTCACGAGCGCAGCCATGACAGACCCCACACCCATCTCCCCGCCCAACGAAACCCCCATCTCACCGATCTCACGAACCGCTGCCTTCCCACACAAGACTTCCCCTGCCGTCGCAACACAAACCCCCTTGATAGACACATCTGTGCCAGCGATCAACGCGCAGCCTGTAGAGTTAGATGGGATACCTACGAGTCCTCAAGAGCAGGAGCTGAAACGCCGTGAGACGGGAGGGACTAGAGTGCTCACCCCGGCAGATGAGGACATCGACGCAGAATTTCTGAGTGAGGGTGGAAAGGGTGCGGGTCAGTTGGGGAGAGAGGTAGGTCGCCGGACATACAGTGTGACTGGGTAAGAGTGTTGATGTTTGAGGCAGAAGCGCGCTGCTATCCTGGCGAGTAGGTCGAAAGATCCAGGTGTTATTGTCGATATACCGGATGAGCCTACGGCGGAAGCAGTAGAGGCTGCGGACAGTAAGGACAGGAGAGGGGTTGAAGTCAGTACATAGGGCAGGTGGTAAGTGGTATGCATGTAGAGAGCGTACTGTGTATGTCTGAGCTTACATAGGCAACAGTTGCTCCTTCCTTCCGGTCGGGCGTTGTAGCGGGGATGATACCTCAGTCGAATACGACTTCTGTTCCCAGGACTTCAGGGCCATCAGTTCACATCGCAGCTTCCCCATCCTGACCAAAAGGCGTGAGTGTGATGGCCTGCGCTCCACATGCTTGCCGAACAACAGCCTCCTAACCCCCCAGATGTGCTTACGCGCTTGTGATAAACACAAGATATACATAGATATCCAATCGGTGGAGCTCTTTCGCCTAGAGACGCTTTAAGCCATGCAATGGGAAGGCAGCGGCGGAGATAGCATCTCCTAACACCGCCTAGTGACAGAGCAACATCTTGACTGCTATCAGAGAACAGGTTTATCTGCATATAAAACAGCTCAGGGCCACAGGCTCGACCTAAAGGTAGCAACCAGCACCTCCCTTACATCATGGCAATCGTCCTCACAGGCGGCCCAGGCAAGACCTCAACCCGCATTGCCAAGCTTTTTGCACAAAGGGGACAGACCATTCATCCTCGCATCCCGCAACCTTCCCCTCCACAACCTCACCCTACCCTCACGTCAAGTTTGACTGGACGGACTCCAAAACATGGCCCGCCGCATTCTCCCACCAACTCATCAAAGCAGGGTACATGATGGAGCCTCAAGTTGCACGACCTTGGGCCCCTATGATCGAGTTCTTCGACTTCGCCGTCAGCAATTGTGTCGAACGATTTGTTCTTTGCGCTGGTACAACTGCCGAACTAGGGAAGAATGGGATGGGTAGGGTGTGGGATGCTTTCATCGAGCGGAAAGTTGAATTCTGTGTGTTAAGGCCGAGTTGGTTCATGGGTACGTGCTACTCTACAAGAGCTTGAAGATCGACACGGGTTGTTACATGGTATGGCTGCTGATGTCTTCGCATAGAGAACCTGATCGAGCCAGGACTCGTGTATACAATCACATAGTTAGGCAGGATCTTTACTGCTTGTCAGGATGGCCAAATACCATTTGTCATTGCGGATGACATCGCTGATGTCGCTTCCCGTGCTCTCACCAACAGTATCTCGTATGATTGCGATCTGAGGATTCTGGGGCCGGAGCTGCTCACATATGACGATGTAAGTGCTAGTCTTGGATGCTTCAAGAACCAACACTAAAACGACAATTACAGGTAGCAGCGAGGTTCTCAGAGGCTCTGGATCGGCCTATCGAGCATGTCAAGCTTGACAAGCAGGGGCGGTATGAGAACCTGGTCCAGGCTGGTTTGTCAGAGTATTATGCGCGATTCTTCACCAATGTCCGAACTCCGACCTTCTGAAGGGCTCGAGACAACTTTGAACAGCGTGGTCGAACATGTCACTGAGCATCGTCCGAAAAGCTTTGATGAATTCATCAGGGAGTATAGGGCCGTGTGGTTGGCTTAGGTCTCATGCATGCGTGTTTGAGAGAGAAGACATTTGCATGTCGTATGTGCAGCAAGCACAGTTGAAATGTTAATGTCAAGAATGGCTTTTGAACTTGACAAACGGGCACGCTCAACAGGAATTTCGTTTGCATGTGCGCTTGTTGAAAATAGTTTTAAGAAGGTATTTAGTGATAGCTCGTCGTTTCAATCAACTCAAGGGCTCCGTACTGTTCACATTCCGTACTCCGATCAACAAAACAGGGTGTCCAGCATCGCCAATATATCCATCTGGGGCGATAAGCACCCCAGCGAGATTCCGACGTGACGCACGTTGTCTTATCGGAATAAAGCCTTCTTTGATGAGGATGCCACGGGATCGGGACGCATTCCTCGCTATTATCTTTCATCCTTGAAGATTCTTTGATCCAGATTCTCTTCTGCGAATCTCTACACTCGTAGCGAGCCTTCTAAGCTGGCTTTGGCTGGTTGACGGAGTATTGAGCCAGGAACTCGGGGTCGTTTTCGAATTCTTCCTTGACCTGTCCGAAGTTAGTCGTACCTCCTAAAGTTTCGACCAAGCGACTTACGATATCCAAACCACCGACAAGCTCGCCATCTACCCAGAGCTGGGGGAAAGTCGGCCAGTCTGCGAATTCCTTGAGCCCCTGTCTGACCTCGTCGTCTGCCAAAATGTTGAAGAAACCATATCGTACGCCCTTCTCGCGCAGCACGCTGACTGTTTGCCTCGAGAAACCGCACTGCGGTGCACTCGGTGTACCCTTCATGAAGAGCATAACGGGCGCGGCTTTGACGAGCTCGCTAAGGCGCTTGTGCAACTCCTCCTTATTTGTCTCCTGCTCGCCTGAGCTGTACTCTGGCGCTGTCTTCGGGTCGTTGGCGTCGGGCGCATATGATGCTAGGTTCTTCGTGCTGAGTCCGTTGGTGCCGTTCTCGACTGGTGGCCGTGTCACTGTCTGCGCAGGTGGCAGACTCGATCCTGTTGTGCCTGATCCAGCACCTGCGTACCTCTCTACAGCAGCTCGTACCTTGGCGGCATCGGAGCCACTGACTGTTTCGAGGGTCTTGCCGTCCTTCTGGACGACGATGTAGGGCACGGCGGTCACGTCGTACTGCTCAGAGACATCGGGCAGCTCTTCAGCGTTCAGCGAGAGGAAAGCAATAGGGGCGTCGGCGGGGTATGTGCTGGCGAGTGTCTTCAAAATGACCGACATCTGCTCGCATGGCTTGGCCCATGGCGCATGGAAGTAGACAACTGTGAGTGTGGACGGGGGAAGGCTCTGGATGGTGGACTCGAAGGCGGACTCGTGGGGGACTTCGCGTACGGTGGCCATGGTGGGTATCTTGTGTGCGAATGTACGGAGAAGAGAAAACGCGGGTGAGTATTAGTAACTGAGCACAAGGATGGTATGATCTGATAAACCACAAGTTGCCGCTCTGACGTGCTCGGCTTTTGCTAACTGCTGCCCACGCCCCACCAGATTGCGACTTCGGATTTTGTCCAATTCTGCCTTATCAGATGCTCAGATGCAGTCCGTGCGTCCACAGGGTCACCTTCTCAAAAAAAAAGTGACTGCCAAGAGTTCGAGCTGCACCGAACAACCCAAATAGCCACCCACCATGCTGAAGGCAGTGTACGTTCAAAAAGCTGGGACAACATAGCTCGATATCATGTGACTGACACTGTATTCAGCAAACCCAAGAATGCCCGCGCGGCGCGCGCCATGAAGGCACGTGAGCCTCAGCAGAACGAGAACCCTAAGACGACTCTCTTCGTGACGGGCCAGAAGACCTCCCAGATCCTCAAGCTTGCCGTCGCCGACCTCGCTACCCTCAAGCGACCCTTTGTCGAGCGCTTCACCAAGAAGAACGACATCCATCCCTTCGACGATGCCTCCTCGCTCGAGTTCTTCTCTCTCAAGAACGATACCTCTCTCCTCGCCCTCTCTCTGCACTCGAAGAAGCGCCCACACTGCCTGACCCTCGTTCGTACATTCGACCACAAGCTGCTTGACATGCTGGAGCTGTACATCAACCCAGAGACCTTCCGCACACTGCAGCAATTCAAGAATAAGAAGCCCAGCATTGGTCTGAAGCCGCTCATCTCCTTCCACGGCACCGTCTTCGAAGACCCCAACGAGACAAAATACACCCTCGCCAAGAGCCTCCTTGTCGACCTCTTCCGCGGCCAAGACACAGACGAAGTCGACGTCGAAGGCCTGCAATACCTGATTAGCGTTTCGGCCGAAGAGCCCACCGACTCGCGTCCCAACCCAGAGATCAAATTGCGCTTCTACCTGCTCAGGACCAAGCGCAGCGGGCAAAAGCTTCCGCGTGTAGAGGTTGAGGAAATGGGTCCACGCATCGACTTCACGCTCGGCCGCGAGCAGTTCCCCGACGCAGACATGCTCAAGGAAGCCATGAGGAAGCCCAAGGGTACCGAGGAACGAACAAAGAAGAACGTCTCGACGGATGCTATGGGCGACAAGGTTGCGAAGATTCACCCCGGCAAGCAGGACTTCAACACGCTGCAGACGAGGAAGATGAAGGGTCTGAAGCGAAGTCGTGACGAGGACATTGAGGGCGATGCGCAGATGGCTGACGCAGACTCTGGTGATGAGGTCGACAGTGATGCGTTGAAACAGGCATTGCTGAAAAAGGCGAAGAATCAGTGAGAGCGGAAGAAGAGATTTGCATGGGCGGCGTTACGGCATTTTGGGAGTTCATGAGGGGTTATACCACCTTCGCGGCAATGGGCATGTCAAAGTGCTGAGTCCACGAACAATCGTAGTTAGATGTATAGTGGGATATCTTTGAATCTATCTGTTCAGCTTTCCAGCCAGTCGTTATATTGCGTGTCATCTAATCATCATCGCCAGCCTCGTCAATCTCCAACCATTTGGCGCGGCACTTGACCGCTGCACTCCTGACTTCTCTCTTCTTGTCATCCAATGCAATTGTCAGCTTCTTGACCACCTGTCTCCGGTACGGCAGAACAGTCTCTTGCCTGAACTTCTCCGGCACCAGTGTAAGGCACCGTAGCGCTGCTACGCGCACCCTGGCTGGCGAAGGTGAGTCCCTGCTCACTGTGGCATTGGCAAGGAGACGTGAGATCAAGCTGCCACTGTACTCCTCGAGGATCTTCGGTTTCTCGACGAGCGTCGATGCAAGTGTCCCGATTGTGGCCTCCTTGACGATGTCAATGCCCTTCAGATCCAGTGACTGCAAGAGCAGAGTGACGAGCTGGTCGGCCTCTTCAACGACAATGTCAAAAGGCATCCACCTGAGAACACCGCTCAGTGCGATGAGGTAGTTTGGTTTCGTCTCAGCCGATGCCTCGCGGAAAGATTGTGTGATGTTGGGAACCAGCAGCGCAAAGCTCTTCTGCTTGTGTAAGCCCGAAATCTGGCAGTGATTTTGTTTTGTCAACAAGTCATCCGGCTGCAAAAGCGTCGTGAAGCCATGCGCGACTGTACTGCCGTGCTGTGGATGTGAAAGTAGTGAGAGCACCGTAGGGTATAACGTGTTAAGTACCGGGCTGCTCCTTAGGACGATACCTTTCAAGCAGGCGAAGATAACTCGTATCCGTTGCGTGTCAAGCTTCTCGCTGCTGAAGAGGTCGAACTTGGAAATTAAAGGCTCCATACATGTCTTGAGGCCAGACGCAGAGTAGTACTTGTTGATGATCAGAGAGAGCTGGCGTAAGGATGCTGATCGAACAGGAATTGAAAGGCGCGGTTGTTGTGCGTACTCGGCCAGTAATGTGGTGAGAAGTTGCAGCTCACAAGGGAGAGCAGTCTCTTTTCTGACCGAGGCCAAGAGGTGAGTGCTGATCACCATGGTTTTGTCCGTTTCTGGTGCAGCATTGAGATTGAAGGGAGGCAGGTCTGATTGCGGTGTGCCACGGAAGAGGGTGTATAGTTCTGCGGATATCGCGTTTTGCGACTCTGCGGTTTGCGACCTAATGATGAGACCGCATATCCGTCCGACTAGATCAAGTGTGCTTTCGTCATTGAAAGCGGACGGGTGTGATGAATCGGAGCTTGATGCTCGCTGTAGTAATGGTAGTGCGATGTCATGGTAATATGTCGAAGTTTCAGGGCTTTGCGAGAGCTTAGCCTCACCCTTGTTGAGAGCATAAAGCATTGCTGATAGTAGGGCAACAAGGTAGGTTGATGAAGACCCTTGTTGCACTGCTGTACCAAATTTGTTCTTCAATCGTAGCAGGACCGTGTCAAAGATCTTTTCCTCGCTGGCAAGCTTTGCAAATGCCTCCAGTACCGATGAATAGCTTCTGGAACCATCAGCGTCGCTGTCCGGCAGCTGCGCTAAGAAGGCAGGGAACGCTTTGTCAACCACGACTTGAGGCTTCTGGTGTGCGATGTCCACGATACCATTGACGGCAGCTTCTTTTAATTCGTCTTTGCCATACGAGTACTCGTGAATGATGACATTCTGCAAGACTTCTATCGTCTTACCAACGTCATCGTCGCTTAGGAGTTGTCGTGCTTTTGACAGTTGTAGTAGTCCATCCAGGCACACTAACCGGAAGGAGACCTCTTTAGCTGGCGCCGACTCCAGACCGTGGAGGAGGACCTCCAGTGATTGTCCTCTGAACTCTTTTAAAGCATTGGCACCTACTTGGTCTCCCGCAGCACCTGGCGCCCGCCAGTCGCCATATATAGCAACGTTGGCGCGTACCAGTTGGATCAGAACTTCAAGTAGCCCTCTTCGTTTCGCCATGGTGTCTGCATTCTGGAACAGCAGAAACAGAGTCGGTAGCACACCTGCTAATAGGATGTTGGTTACCTCAGCAGACACTTGCGCAATCTTGTGCAATATGCGTGCAGACGCTTGCGACTGTTTTGTGGGTGCGTCCTCGAGATGTTCGTTACATTCTTTGATGATGGGCCGGAGGTAAGCGTTGAGCGGTCCACTGGCTCCCTGCGACAAAGTTCGTGCAATCGCAGCTAAACCATTCAAAGTCTCTTCGGCTATGTCCTCCTCTTGCACGTTCAAGATTTCGAACTTCAAGGCATCCCACAGGGTAATAGAGTAGAGCGAGATCGTTCGAGGTCCGTATTCATTGACCGAAGCAGTGATGGTCTGAAGCACGTCACGCTTTGTGTTCATTGACGTCGAGTCGAGCTTATCTAACAAAGCAGGGAAAGCGTAGGGCGCAAAGTCCGGTGTCGAGGATATGCAGTCTCTTAGGCGGTCCTTGAGATCTTGCGCGGTGATGCCGTACGGGTCATCAGGCGGCGGTCGGAACGTGATAGGGAAATAGTTGAAGACGGCATCGAAGAGCTCCTGGGCGTCTGCACCAATGTTCCACTCAGTCATAGGCACCCTGAGGATAGAGAAGACGACCATCAGGTTGCGCGGGTCCTTCTCGCCATCGAAGTACGATATGAAGCGCGGCAAGAAGTCGCCTGTCTCTGTATGGTGTGCTCGCAAAGCCTCGCGGTACTTAGCCATGAGCGTATCGATCAGTCGAAGTACCGGGTATCGTTCGGTCTGCTGCTTGTACTGGCGCAGAGGGTGTGTGTTGCTGAGCAGAGCTTCCACAATGCTCACAACCCTGCCATCGTCCCACTTACCCAGCTCTTCCAGCGCCAGCAGCGCCTTCGCACATGATCCGAGGCCCTCACTATCTTCTGTCCTGGACAATACAAAGTCGCAGAGGAGGTTGCGCTGCTGAAGGGACAGCACTTTCTGGGGCGTCGCGGCCAGGACTTCGGCGAGATAGGAGATCGTCTTCGATCGTATGGCGCCATCTTCGCTGTTGAAATAGTCTCCAAGGTCCCCCACAAGCCTCAGAAGCTTCAATTGGCCGCTCTGCAGTCCTGCTCGCTATCAGCTTTCGTCCCATCATGCCCCTCCAAGTCCCCACACATACGGTTCGCGCTGTGCTGCGCTGTAGCACTGGCTTCCTTCTTATTGCGGTCATAGCCCAACAGATACTGCTGGATGTCTGACATACTCGCGGCGCGTCTCAAAGGTTGTTCCGGTGTATCGAAGGGAGCGGCGACCTGCACGCGTGCTTCAAAAGCCAAAGAGCAACGGCTTATGACGCAACTTCGCCGATTCGCTGATTGGCCGCCGAATTCGGTGGGGCAGAAAAAAAGTTAAAACACCACGACGAGCGCGGCACTTTCACGAACGGAAGTTTTAGGATGACACAAACCAAAAGTCTTCTTGTCCTTCGCGTAGGGAAACGCGTAAAGTAGCCAATTGCCTCTGAGGTCCTCCCTTTCCAGTTTTGCATTCCTCTACCTTTCCTCTCACATCCCCCACTACCCCCACCATGGCCGCCGACAAGCCCAACTGCAAGGTGGTCCTCGCGAACAACATCGCGAAAGGCCTTCTGGGGGAAATCCAGGACGGTCTGAAGACACTCGAGCGCAAGCCGCTTCTTGTAGGCTTCCTCTCCAGCAGCGATCCCGCTGCGAGGGTGTATGCAGAATGGACAGGCAAGACGTGCAGTGAGAAGTGAGCTTACCCATTGCACTGCTGTTCCAGTTTGCACTGAACAGTAAGACACAAGGCTTATGTGTTACAGTGGCTTTGCCTACGAATTGCGCGAAGTCGACCGCGAGGAGCTCGAAGACGCTCTGATCGATGCCAACAATGACTCGAAGGTCGACGGTATCATGGTCTACTACCCAATCTTCGGCAACAGGCAAGACCAGTACCTGCAGCAAATTGTCTCCGCCGACAAGGATGTTGAGGGTTTGTCCCACCAGTACATCTTCAACATGTACCAGAACATTCGCTTCCTCGATCCTGCCGGCACCAAGAAGAGCATCCTGCCCTGCACACCGCTCGCCGTCATCAAAATCCTTGAGTACCTTAGGATCTACAACACTATCCTCGCGTACGGAAACAGACTGCATGGGCGCACCATCACCGTTATCAACCGAAGTGAGGTTGTGGGCCGACCATTGGCTGCTTTGCTGGCCAACGACGGTGCGACTGTATACAGCGTGGATATTGCAGATGTGCAAGAGTTCACACGAGGTGAAGGTATCAGGAAGAAGAAGCACGATGTTGTGGAGAAGCCTGGCTGGGAACTCAAGGACTGCCTTCCCATCAGTGATGTGGTCATCAGCGGTGTACCTGGAGAAAAGTACAAGGTGCCAGCGCACCTCCTGAAGGACGGCGCTGTGTGCATCAACTTCTCGAGTGAGCGCAACTTCAACCCTGATGTGAAGGAGAAGGCTTCTATCTATGTGCCTGCGATTGGCAAGGTTACTATCGCAGTCCTGTTGCGAAACTTGCTCGTAGGTATTTATTCAACGCCCTGGTGTATCCCAAACTAACCATGATATAGCGTCTTGCGCAGAACAAGGTTGAGGCAGTGGCAGCAACTCAGGCCACACAGGCCACGCAGTCCGTTGAGGACGAGAATAAGTCCTCCGAAGAGAGCGCCGTCCCGGTGTTGGCTTCGTAAAAGCTTGCTACTGACATATTTCCCTACTTGCGTTTCTGATACCCTATAGAAGGCTTTACGGCCGTGCAAAATCGACATCTCATCGCAGCTATTGCCGATCATGACCCACAAATGACGATCCTGATCGATCTGTATACTCAAGCCCCTTTCATTGACCTCCGGTGATGGTTTTCGGGTCAGCCATGTCAACGAGTGAGACATGAATGATTGTCTCGGACATCTGTTACGAACAGCCCCGTTTGGCGATGCAGCTCGAGCAAACCAACCGCAGTGAAGCCACTGAGCTCAGAGATATCTGCCGATCGCTTCTACCGTTTCTTTCTCCGTTGTATGATATCCCCTTTGGATTGTTTCACTGACTCAACATGGGAACAACACCGCACAGGAGCCCTTTGTTTGTCAGTGCGAAACCTTGAAAACATTTCTAAGCTCAATATGCAAATTCAAGATCCTCGATATCAAAACCTCGAACGTCCACGACGGCCTCGGAACTGGCCGAAGAGTAAGTTTCAACCATTCAGACCCAAGATTCTATCGGCTAGACCTTCGACTTTACTACTTATGACTGCGCAACTCCCTACAACAATGATCAATGCATTCAGCAAATTCTTCGCACCCAGATTACCAACAACCGAAATTGCTGGAGTTGCACTTGCACACGATGAAGCGGTTCAGCTCGTCCATACATGCACCTCGCTCAAGCACGCCCTGGATTTGCAAGTCGACGCTGTCGGCAAGCTACCCGGCGTACCCAATGAACAGATCAGCTCCAACATTCGCCCGATCCAAACTCGCCACATTGACATACAAATCTACCTAACCTCCGTCGTCTTCAAGACCCGGGATTGAATATGCCATGGATTCACGAATTCGTTGACGCTCGGTTAGCGCTAGAGAAAAAGATTGTGTCCATCAACAGAAGGTCGAGAAGACTAGGTTGGCTGGTGACAGCGCGTCAATGTTGGCCTGGCGTCGCGGAGACGTATGTGTGGCTCTTGCCTGTAGTCATCAGGCTACAAGGTGAGCTGCGGCAGGCGCTGAAGCAGAAAAAGTTATGGTCGGCCGACATTTCCCTTCAGACGTGTGAGGAAGTCGACGCACAGCAAGAAGGATTCGAGGTGCTGTACACAGATCACCCTTACGTTTTGTTTGAGAAAGAGGTTGTGGTACAGGAGTACCAAGTAGGGATGACGATTGGAGAGGAACGTAACAGACAGCCGTACTCTGTTACGCTGACCGATGACAGGAAGAGGACTGCAGGGAAGTTCAAGGGCAAAAGGGCAAGGTATAGGGACAGGATCGATGAGATCTCTGACTTGTCCATGTAATGGCGGTATTCATTTGAATTGAAGAAATTCGAAAGAGTGATACACAGGCTGACCTCGATAGTCTCAATGGCCATATGCAGACTCGTGCAGTGACACGTGCAGGTACCTGCTTGATTGGGAATGGAAGCTGCAGTCTGACATGTTCGCCTTCTGCACGATAGCATATCGCTCGACAGAATTCTGGAACCAATATGTTCAACATGACCTCGCAACTGGATAAGGAGAGCATGCTTTACTTGTATTCTTCGAATCCTTGGATTCCTGCAGCCTCTGACGAGATATTTTGCATCCGTCTCATCGAACTGCAGCCTGGAGGACCCCAATCGCCTTTAGAGCCTTTGCGTTGTCGAGTCTTTTGAGCACTGTTAGCCAATCATCCGTCTTTCAAGGCTCCCAGATATACCTGGGAATCAATCCATCGTCCAGTAAGATCTACATTGACCACGAGTAGCTCCTCATTCCACCGTCGCTAGAAACAGCTTTGCAGTACGCCCGGCATGAGACAGAAAGTGTTACCATGTGGATCGACCAAATCTCCATAAATCAGCGCGATGACGCCGAGAAGAATGAACAAGTCGCAAACATGCACCGTATCTATCCCGCAGCAACTAAAGTCATCGTTTAGCTTGACCCAGCGACAGGTGGCTCGACGAGTTCCTGGAAAGATGGGAACAAGTCGGCAAGATGGTCCTGGAGTTCAATCTCGTCGGCTATTTGACTACCGAACGGCGTCCCATTCTGGGGCGCATCCTGGGTAACATCGATCCAGAAGACCCGGCAACGATATATTTTCAGAGCATCACGAATAAGACTGTCCAACTATTAAATGTGAACGTCCTGAGAGCCATAGCTGCATGGGGGATGAGGTTGTGGTTTTCGCGGGTTTGGGTGGTTCAAGAGTATGCTCTGGGGAAAGTAACAACATTTGTGACCGACAAAAAGACGATGCTTGCTAGAACCGCGCAACTCGCACGCCTTCTTTTCACCGAGTTGACGGAGCGACTAAGTCCTGATTTGGGCCCTTTGTGCATTCCACTGTACTACGATCCAATGCACATTTTCTTCGTAGTCAGGGAGATCAGGATGCGGTTCAATGCTGGGCTGAAAGGACATGCCCTGTTCCACCTGCTGGATTTGCTCTACACCGATCGCTATATGGAAGCTACACATGACTGTGATATGATATTCGCTGCACTGGGTCTTGCCTATGATCCCAAGGACCTAGGACTGTGAGCGGATTATGCTATTGCGAAGCGTGTAGACCTCATCTTTGCCCGGACAACGAAAGCGCTCATAGCAGATAGAACCATTGCAAACGGCGAGATTCTAGCAAAGGTCCAGTTCCCGAAGCTCCTTCAAGACTTGTCGACCTGGGTACCGGACTTCCCGAACAAGATCTAGTCATCGTTTGCCGCACAGGCTGCGACAGACTTGGTCACATGTAGGATGTTTAATGCATCCGATGGCTTCTCTGGCCGCAGTCTGGGGGTTGACGACGAACTAACGCTTGGCCTGACAAGATACATAGTCGATGAAGTGGCAGAGATCAACGATGTCTGGAGAGCCAACGCAAGCCAGTACGAGGCTGACAACCATGATGGGGTCGCGACCAAACTCAACGTATCCACAATGACCAAGTTGCTGGAAGTATTTGGCCAAAGAGACGGTATCGTAACTCAGACCAAATTGCGACGTGTTTCATCCCTCACCAGGGCTTGGCAAATTATTTGGCGCAGATCAAGGCATTCTGTAAGAAATTATCCCTGGTCGTCAAACCTATCTACCCGGATGAAGAACGACGAGCAGAGGCTCTCTGGCGTGTACCATATGGCGATATCGAGCCCAACAAGGTCATCAATAAAGAATGCGCCTCTTGTGCCTTCGCCTCCGCATTTACTATGTGTGATCACGACTTCCAACTCCTTCAGAATTGTCAAGTTCTGCCCGCTGCAAGGCTTCTAAAGGAAGTAGATCGTTGGGGCACCAATGAAGCCACAGGACTGCCTGGGAAGTATCGTAACCGCATGCGATATATGAGGAACATGTGTCCATTCTTAACGAAAGACGGCTACGTAGGCATCCGTCCTGCCTGCATGAGGGAGGAGCAGGAATTCCACTTAGAGTAGAACTACAATACTTTGAGCAAAGTGTGGAGTGCCTTGGTCGATCGTGTGGTCAAAATCCATTTCTTAAGGTAGTAATGGGATTGAGTGGATTGATACTTCGTACGCACTTCGACTGCTACTGTCAAGTACAACTAGGAGATGTAGGATATGGTGGAGTAGTGGACAGGTGAAATACAAAAACAAACGATAGCTCTCCTCACCATTACACATTCTTCAAGTATCCGAGATACGGCACTTGACCTTTCAGTCCAAGTACTTCGCAGCAGACATCTTCTGGATGCTCGCTGCCTTCTCATTGCGAATCAAGCCACTGAAGCCAAAAGTTTCGCTGTCCGCCATCACACGTTGCAGTGTCTTTGCCGCACTGTGCATCTTCTGCTGCTCGGTGCCGATCTGAGAGTCCGTGAAGATTGAAGTGCCAACTTCCAGCGTCGGATCATAGAACGGAGACTTCGGGTCCGTCGAATTGAGAGAAAACACACTTGGTGGAGGTATGCAAAGCGTGTTCATCGCAGGCAACGTCCCTGTCTGGAAGTAGTCCTTGATCCTGTCATAAGCGCACAAATTTGTGACCGAGAACGAGCAGTGTCCAGCCTGATCATTTACCAAAAGCCCGCTGTTGGGGAACTTAGAGTGCATAATTCTTCCACTTCGCAGCGGCGTAACTGGATCCGCGGTGTTGCTGACGAAGAGAATTGGGTGGCTTGTGTTTCCGCCAAGTTCGCCGTCGAACTTGTAGCTTGCACGGATCTTCCAGGCTGCGCACTTCATCTTCAGCAATGCCCATACGTCACCAGCCGCCGAGGACATGCCTTGGAGGAGATGCCAGTACTCGACGAAGTCATCGATGCTAACATCTTGTTGATCGACGCCGTCAGCGCAAAGGATGGCGAATGTGGGAACGTCACCGGTGTCGGAGATTGTGGAGTGTACAGTTCCGTTGATACCACATGACAGGGTATGGGCTACTCTAAAGGGCCTCGAAAGAAGGTCGATCAAGTCGCCGCTACCAGCCTCGATCTGCCGGAGGAGATGTCCAAGAGACTCGAAGCTGATCTGCGGCTGGTAAATGCTGCTGAAAATGGTGATTTTGATGTCGGAATAGGTAACCACTTCCGGACCTTCTGCTGAGCTGAGAATGAATGGATTGTGATATAGAGACTTCAGAATTCTCTCGGTATTACTTTTGATCTCGGCAGTGGTGGTAGCGTTTCCACCCAGTGGACAAGTTTCGTACCCAGAGAGTAGGCAGTATGAGTAGAAAGATTCCATGGCCTTCTCGTTGTCTATCAGACTGCCGTTGCCTAAGGAGTGGTTGTAGTCGTAATCATTGACTACACCATCCAAGACAAGTCGTCCAACGCGATCAGGGAACATAGACGCAAATGTGGAACCAAGGATGGTGCCGTAGGAGAAACCCCAGTACTGCAGCTTGGCCTCCCCTGGAGTGTACTTTGGATGTCCAGTATTCCGACAACCAGATCTTTTTCCGTTATTGCGTGTGGCTTGAGCAACCTGATGGGCATTATACTCGGCGTGTCTCTCCACAATCTCGAGCATATCTCGAGCAACGAAAGCAGTGGTCATATACTGCTTGATGTCTGGACCATCCTCTTCGTCCATAGCTAGTTTGCAGGAAGAACCAAATGCGTGGGTCATGGACCACAGTCGCCCGAGCGCAGCATCTGAGCTGCCTAAGATACCTTCTTCGGTCTCTCTCATTGTCCAAGACCATGCTGCAGCAGGGTCGGATATGCAGTTGGCGGCCGGCTCAGTCTCGCCAATTCCACGAGGATCGAAACCAATGATATCGAAAAATCGAGCATCCTTCCCTGTTGAAGCAGGATCAGAAGATGAGTCAACAACCCACTGCAGCGAGTTTGCTATCTTGAGTGCAAATAGCGCCCCGGGGCCTCCTGGACCACCTGGATTGAGCAATATCGGACCTCCATAACGAGGATCGTCGATTGTTACTTTGGCAGGCAGCTTTGCAATGGCAACGCTGACCGTGTCATCTGGGTATGTGCCATTGAAGTAGTCCAGCGGCAGACTCAGTTTCGCGCACTCGAACCCGTCAAAGCATTTGTGGAACTCGAGATGTTTCTTCGGTTTAATCTATTTGGCGGTCAGCATACTTCATGTCCTGCTCCGACCCAAGTACGATCAGGCATTAAGAGCGTGTGATGTATCCAGGTGGAAGATGCTGTATTAGCGAGGTGATACTGCATGCTGGAACGTCCAGGGTTGAATGGAAGGTCGTTGCATTGTTCAGGCCTCCAATCCTTGTCAGACTCTTACAAGCCCATGGCAACGTTATCCAGGCGTCGCGATGCCATATTATAACGAAGCTTTTTGCCCGCCTTCGTGTCGTTGGCCTTTTACGTGTTGCAAGGATGAATTTGATCTGATAAGATGTAGATGCAGGCGGTCGGTACGGCTGTCCCCACATAGCTGATGCTCAGGAATGCTCAACACGTACCTGAGACCATTGGAACGATTCTGGGGCGTAACCGGTCCTTGCTGGTGGCTGACTACCAGGCTTTGGAATGAATTGATGCTTAAGGCTGGGAAACACTGTGTTCAATCCTGCGATCAGGACAAATGTAACAAAGGCAGCGATCCGAAAGCGAGAGCCTGCGGGAGTCCGCCGAGGCGCGACAAGTGCGTCACCGTGCCCGTTCCAATTCTTCATGATGTCCTTCAGTCCAGCTGAGAATGGCGGTGTTGATGTTCCAGGGATTTGGGGAACGGAGTTCTTTCCAGTCCCAGGTTCTCAAGCCTGAGTGCCAATCCACAAGGCAGCAGCATTGCGGGCCACATGGCTGTCGCGGGTGGAGCGCCTGACTCGCGGCGATCACTTGCATCTGCATTTTCTACATGCACTCGCCTGCAGCCAGGCTTCGAGCTCAAGGCGGTTATGTACGTTTCATGCGGGTTTGTCACAATGCGTTGGCTGAGCTGACAGCCTTTGTTCCGTTTCTCATTACAAGATGCGAGCTGTCATAATGAAAAATATTGCACTGGTGTGATGCTGTGCCTATCAGTCGTATAACGGTGGCATTGCAGTTCATTGCTCAAAATGTGTGGGGTTGCGCTACACAGGCATCGGAATGCTGAGACCACAGCCTGGTCGTCTTGAGCTTGATTGCAGGCAAGTACTTTGCCTTCGTTGTGAGAGTTGGCATGTAGCAGAGCCTCAAAACCTAAGAATCCGACTGACAGTGCCGAGTATATGGTAGGCCAGAAAGCCGTATCTGTAGGCATACTCAGCAAACTTGAGCGGATGATGTCATCTCACGTTGTTGTGATGATTACTATGGAAATCGCGTGTCAATGCAAGCAGCAGCAACTTTTTAAGCATGAATCTCGAGCATAAATATGAAGAAACCGTAAGCAAGGTTGAGTAAAGCAACCAGAACCACGACCCCAGACAAGCAAGTTCTGATTCAATGGGTATCAATCATCTCGTCAGTGCGACTCAATCGCAACCTTCAGGCTTCCTCATACATGAAGCTTAAGAAGCACATTGGGTCACCAGCACCCATCCTAGTCAGAAACGGTGTCTACCAGAGCTCGAACGATCACTTCCATCGCAGACCAGACGCAACAGACTCTCCTGCTGAGACCCCCAACATCGAGTCCACATCGCATTATGTTGTGGCACACAGCGCTGTAAGTCGTGAAGGGGGTTTCGTGAAGGGATTTACCACTGGCCGCCGCCACCGCCCTGCTGCTGGTCGCCGTAGCCTTGACGCTGGCCGCCATAGCCGCCTTGACCTTGGTAGCCACCGCCCTGACCACCGGATGGACCCCATTGGCCTCCGCCCTGGCCACCATAGCCTACGATCATAGTCAGTACATCGTAGAGCTCAAGTTGTGTTGTGATCACGAACCACGACCACCGCCGCCGTAGCCTGGTGAAAGTCAGCCACACGAACACTGAGTATTGGAGATTGCAGACTCACCACCGCCGCTGTAGCCACCACCTCCTCCACGGCCGTAGCCGCCTCCAAATCCACCGCGACCAGCACCACCACCACCGCCGCCGGCGGCGCGGTCAGAGGCCTTGTCGACGCGGACAGTACGTCCATCGAACCTAGTATTGTCAGCGCATTCAAGCGAGGAAGGCCTTGTGCGACAAAGACATGGCGAAGCTCCGAGTACGAGCTGTAGTCGAAACGCCTCGCATATAGTCGATGGAGCTAAAGAAGAGGAGCACTAACTCGACGTTGTTCATGTTCTGCATAGCAGTGTCGGCCTCGGCATCAGTGGCGAAGCGGACGAAACCGAAGCCCCTGCTGCGACCAGTGTCGCGGTCCTTGACGACTACCTGTAGTGAAGTGAGCAACTCGTTCTATCTGTTCGAGCAAGCCATGCCCGTGACCTGTTACTTACGGCCTCTTCGACCTGGCCAAACTCCTCGAACTTCTGGCGCAGAGTCGCGTCATCGGTATGCCACGCAAGACCTCTAAGGTGATGTCAGTCGCAGGCTTGTAGTAATAGTGAGGTTTGACTTACCCTACGAAGAGCTTCGACATGGTGATCTAAAGGAGCACTGAACTGTCTCAATACCGGATCTCGAGCAAGAAAGACACGCGCGCGATACAAATAGCCTCACAACAGGTGGATGAGAAGGGTACTAGAGAGAAGGAAGTTGGGAGGACACATGCGCGGGAAGAACATCGCGGCATCCTCTGCAGGTCATAACAAGCAACGTGACGGAACGAACATTTTGTCTTAAGCACCAGGCTGTTTCGGTATCGATGGCACACGCAATCGATGATATGTGTGGATGAAGGAAGAAGTCCTCTGCAAGGTCGTGATGATGAGGCAGAGAAAGCGAGGTGGAGGGCTTGGGTTGGCGGGGCAGATAGAACTAAGACCCCTCCAGGTGAACGAACGCTAGCTGTGTTGGTGTAGGGTTGGCGCTCCCGCAAGAGCAGGAACCTGGATCGATGGTGACAGATTGACAGTCGAAAAGAGCTGGGCTTTGATCAATTGACTGATTGTTGAGAGCTTTAAATGATTTGTGCTGGGAATATCGCAGTTGCGGTCAGGAGAGTAGGGCTGCTGCGCGCGTGAATTCACTCTGCTGGGCCCAACGCCTGATCAAAGAACACCAGCTCTCCCACACGGCTCTCGCACCTCTGCTTCAGCCAGGCTAGCTCGTCCCGTGTGCGTTTCCTCATGCCGGAATTATGCAGCCCACAGCTAGCTCAGGACTGGTCGAGTCCAATAACAAGGCAGACGGCCAGCAAAAAGAGACAGATCGAATTGTCTGATTCGACTTCTCGAGATGCCGGCACAGGCGCAGGCACGCTATTGGACTGTCGTGAACGGCGCGCCCCTTGAAGGGCCTTGCAGACAGCGGCTTGCGTGCTTGGGAGAAGAGGAGCGCACTCGGATGCAGCCAAACCAGAGGCATCACCGTAGATATGGCGTGTAACTCGTGGGATTGGTCAATTGACAGGTGGGCCCAGGCCGCTTATCATGGTCACGACCCAAATAACTTGGAGGGGTTGACGGTTAGACCTGGCATGATCGAATGGAAAGTCCGTGCGTTCCTGGCATTCACTCCTTTTGCGGCGCGCGAAATCTGCGCGAGCAATCGCAGATCCGTGTCCAGGAGCGCGTTTTCGCGCAAATCTCGACATGCCGCTTTAAACCTCGCTGGACCCATGCGTGCGTAGAACGGCGACCACTTTGAACTTGACTTCATCAGCACTATGTGAGGGCGATCGGGCTCCAGTTGCAGGGATCCAGACTAAGGAGATAGCACTGCTAGCTCAAACCTCGCCGTACCGGATGCAGGACACCGTCCATCGTTGCAAAAAGTTACACTCGAGTCGCAAACCTTTCACGATCAAATACATCGATTGTTTACGCGGGCTTATCCCAAGCTGCCGTCGTGGCGCCCTCGACCCGGTGAAGTAATAGCTAACGGCTCAAGATAGACAGGCTGTGACCATGGACAGGCAGCTGCGTCGTCTCAGGTATAGTATGGAATGACAGAGAGCACTCACCACAGCTCGAGAAGTTCAGGCCGATGAATTAAGAGAAACGGGTAGCCATTCGCGGGTCCTTGCCAGCGATGGTTGTTGTCTCTTAGACGTCTGCAGTAGTGAAGCACGACAGCTGCGAGCTGAAAGTTGGACCTCCTTCGCAACTGATTGAACTCGAGATGGGCTCGACTAAATGTGTCAGACCTGGGGTGCCTGCCTCAAGTACTGCACTGGTGGCAGGTGGCTTCGATAGTCGCCTCCACTGTACCTTCCTAACTCTCTGAAGTTGTTTAATTCTCACTCCAACATCGACCTGGCAGAACGGCAGGATGTCTGCTCATACCCTCCTTCACGTTACACAAGCCCAGCCCTCGTAGGGCTTGAGACCAACCATCGCAGCTACCACCAGCGTACTGCTGTACGACCTCCGTTGATCATTCCGGCTTCAAGTACTCGACTGACCACACCAACGGCACGGCTTGCTTAGGGCCATTGGCGCTACTGCAAACGTAGTGGAATGCAATAATCGGGCCTTAGCATGGACATTCGAAAGTGGCTTGCTGAGACTGAGAGTCCAGTCCCTTCCAAGCAACCGGGCGTTGAACATTTCCTCCTGCCGAGACAGCCTGATCACGTCCCTAATGTGAGGCGAAGACGGAAGCGCAGCTCATCGGACAGCTCACTGCTCAAAGCTTCTTCTCCTCAGCCTCGGCGTAAGGGCGTCCCAGCGATCGAGCGAGACCACCGCGATGTCCGAGATGCGTTCGACAGGGCTCATAGCGATGCGTCTTGTTCCACGACTAGTGAATCTACGAACAGCAGTACCGCAAGTCAACGTTATGCGCGGAAACCTCGCCGCAAGACACGCCCAGACAAGTATGGAGCTGGATCGAAGAGGGTCAAGGAGCAGGATAAGAGTCATCGCCCCAGCCGAAAGAACGAGTCGAGAAAGTCGAAACGCAAGTCTAAGCGAAGAAAGGACGATATGACCCACAATGGCATCGGGCAGGATTTGAAGGCCAGAAACGTTTCCAAAGATCGGTTGACTGTAAGCGTGTTACATATACGATAGTGTACTGGACATGCTGTTGACTGGTCTAGCTGAAGCCGCTGGAGAAGATGGGTCTCTTCAGTAAGGGCAGAACTTCCACTTCAGTCAAGCGTTGTGGTCGTAAGTCCTTTGCCCTGCAACGCTTTACACAGTACAGATCGTGGCTGACACGTGCACAGTACCAGACCTTGTCTTCTCTGAGATGAAATCTTTGCGAACCGACCATGGTGCGAATGACCACACCACGCAAGCTTCAGATGCCAAGAAAAAGCGCAAGAAGGACCACGCACGAACGAAGGAAGAAGACATCTCTGCATTCTTCACGTCTATACGACC
Source organism: Macroventuria anomochaeta (assembly GCF_010093625.1). Taxonomy (NCBI): domain Eukaryota; kingdom Fungi; phylum Ascomycota; class Dothideomycetes; order Pleosporales; family Didymellaceae; genus Macroventuria; species Macroventuria anomochaeta. Next base: position 34,554 of record NW_022985376.1, read on the forward strand.
CGCGTTAGCAGACACAGACGAGAACATTCTGGCAAAGAGTGGGCACCCGACGACAAACACTTTTGTCGCAACGAAGGCGGATCGTCCTGGTCGAACGCGAGAACCATCGAATGTGCCTGATACTGCCGTTCCCACAGTCGAGTCGAAGGGCAAAGTATCGTACTTGGGGTTTGGTATTAGAGGACTGCGCCATGAGAGCACCAGCTACTTTTCGTGGTCGGAGTCCATCCGCGCGCCCAGTATCACGCCAGTACGCCCGAAGACAATGTCAACCGTCCAGAAGAAGCGTCTCGATTCTTCGAATCAGGACGTCGCAGAGGATCTGCATGGCAGACATACGGCAGTTCGCCAATCAATACTCTCTTCAGTCATGCGTGAACCTCCAACCGCTACTGCCGAACGATTCAGGGTGTCATCGACAGCTCCAATACCATCAGGACTTTCAAGGTCGCAATCGTTACCCCAACACTCTTCCTCTCCCCGGCGACCGAATCTCGTTGATCGAGCCTTGCATCGCCGCATGACTGAACATGTTACTTCACCGTCGTCAACGCTGCCGGTGTTGCAGGCCGGTGTCAACGCTGAATACCCAGCGATTCCCATAACTGAGGGTTCGAGGAGTGGGAGGACAATCAGGACGTCTTACGCAAGCGAAAATGCGGTATTGGGCCAGGGACGGACCTCTACAGATGTCGCAAGGAGACTCGTCTCTTACGAGAGTCGGCAACAGCCCTCGAGCTTAGCTGGAGTCTTGCAACACTGCAACGATGCACACCAAGTAGAGTGTCGGCAGGCTACGTCACGCAGAAGTCGTCATGCCGAAGCCCCTTTCTCTCCTGCACCCTATGACATAATCCAGCAGACCGGACGGACTTCGTATCAGAGGACTACACCAGCGCCCACGGTACGATTCCTGGCTCCAGAGGCTCAGCCATCAAGGCTGCCAAACTTTTCTGGTCCCAGTTTCTACGCGCAGCAAGAACACCGGCAGCATTTGCCGGTACACTTTAATCTCGAGGAAGACAGTGGCTATCAGCATCCAGATATTGTCGACAAGGAGTACATAGGTGCGGCCGACTTGTTGGACCAGGAGGACTTCGAGGGTCTGCCAGGCGAGCCAGTGTCGTGCGCAATGATGAATGGTTTTGACGACGACATGGGAGGATTGGATTATGTAGGGGACGGTGTCGAACAGATGCAAGAACCTGAGCACACGAATATCGTGGCTCCAGGTTTCTGGCGGCCAAATAGATTATACTGAATGTTGCCCCGCCCAAAATCCTACAGACTTGGACTGTGGCTTCCCCACGCACGTCAGTGAGGCAAGAGCCGTCCGTGCGTGATGTGCGTGGAAAACATTCGCCCGCAGCTTTCACACCTCGGTTTGATCAAGAGGAGCGCTGTCGGCCATCGATCTAGCCGATTATCTGATAAATCCCATCTGCATGTACTGTCCGCGATCGCTGCTGAGGCTCAACATAGCCAAGCGAGTAGACCCCCAACTGCAATTGTCCTTCTTCAGTCCTAGGTCTGCCCCATGCAGACATACTTTCGTCACACTGGCTAACCAACACCGCCCGCCTGTGCCTGCCAGCCCCACTAGACCCCTCCAGCGCCTCGACAAAATCCAGCAGCACTTCTCTTCCTCCACCAACCCCTCCACAACAAACAAGTCACCGCTCACCACCATGGCTTACACCACCCGCAAGGTCGCTGCGGCGAACACCCTCGAGCACCGTGTCTACATCGAGAAGGATGGCCAGCCCATCTCCGCCTGGCACGACATCCCGCTCTACGCCAACGAGCAGCAGACCATCCTTAACATGGTCGTCGAGGTCCCCCGCTGGACCAACGCCAAGATGGAGGTGCGTGCCCTCCAATTGAGCGTCATTGAGCGCAGTCTTCGCTGCTCTGCTACCCCCGCGATGGCGACATGTCACTGACAACCCCAACAGATCTCCAAGGAGGAGACCCTGAACCCCATCAAGCAGGACACCAAGAAGGGCAAGCTCCGCTTCGTCCGCAACTGCTTCCCCCACAAGGGCTACCTCTGGAACTACGGTGCCTTCCCCCAGGTACGATGACGCCCAGCCCGATATCGGACAAGACACTGACTGACGGTCGCTGTAGACATGGGAGGACCCCAACGTCACACATCCTGAGACTAAGGCCAACGGTGACAACGACCCGCTCGATGTCTGCGAGATTGGTGAGCTTGTCAACAAGCCTGGTGATGTTATCCAGGTCAAGGTCCTCGGTGTCATGGCTCTGCTCGACGAGGGCGAGACTGATTGGAAGATCATTGTCGTCAACGTCAACGATCCCTTGGCTCCCAAGCTGAACGACGTTGAGGACGTCGAGCGCCACCTGCCCGGTCTTCTGCGTGCCACCAACGAGTGGTTCCGTATCTACAAGATCCCCGATGGCAAGCCCGAGAACCAGTTCGCCTTCTCCGGAGAGTGCAAGAACAAGAAGTACGCCATGGACATCGTCCGTGAGTGCGCTGAGGCTTGGGAGAAGCTCGTCGCTGGCAAGACCGCCAAGAACGACATCTCTCTTGCCAATGCTACTGTCTCTCACTCTGCCGACAAGACCGATACCAGCTCGTTGAATATTCCCTCCGGTGAGGACAAGTCTCCTGCTCCTATCGACCCCAGCATCGACAAGTGGTTCTACATCTCTGGTGCCCCCTCCAGCTAGACGTCTGGAATCAGTGAAGACCTTCACGGTCAGCGTGGACGGCTCAACTGGAAGACGATCGTGTATCATATCGCGAACCCTTGAACCGTGGTTGGTAAAAGCCTGTTGTTGGCCAAATGACATAGATTCATCCAAAAGTGATCATCATCCTCACATCGAATACCTCCAGCCTGTACCGTGACTCCATATGATGCTTCTGATATACATGTTCGTACAGCTGTGGGTGGTATCTGCCAAATGCCTTAGTTGCCTGACAATTCCTCCTTTCGTGCCAGCATTCGCGAGTGTCGGTCCACCTGCTCCATAACTTCTGTTATCCGCATGTTGCTCAGGTCGAGGTTCATCTCCTTGCCGTCCTCTGTGAAAATACGTTAGCCTCATCCTTGAACGACCAGTTGAATATTGCAGGAGAGCTTCTTGTACGATCCTTCAAGCCAACACCCAAAAACAATTTAGTCACTTGTTCTTGCGACCACAATGTTTCCGGAGAGGGGTGTACGTACTGAACTTTACACCTAATGTCGCACTCTCCTTGCTTGTCCGAGGCAACATCTTCGATTGAACAGTCATGCCATTGGCGCGCGCATCGGCGGGGATGAGCGAAAGGAATAACCTCGCAGGCTTCGAACGAGGACTGAAGGGGTTGAACGCAACGCGGACTTCTGTGAGGAATCGGGTGATCATGTTGGCGGTTGTGAGGTGGACGGCGTGGCGGGCGACGATACACGGATGACAGATAGATCTATGCGATCAATCAGCGACAGTTGTCACTACCATACCGAGATCAACTTACGACTTGAATGCGGCGACAACACCTCAAATGACCGTTCAAGTGACCGATCCTCACTTTCGAATAGAAGTCCGTGCGCCCGCGGCTTTTCGATTGGCGTTGTAGGTCTGAACGGCCAGCTGGACCGCTCCCCTCCGTCATAGCATTCGCATTCGAACACCTATTATGCTGCACAATGGCGCCTCTACCTCCCACCACCCATACGCTTGCCACTCGTCTGACCGCTCTGACAGAGTCTAACAAGTCTGTTGGACAACTCATACAACGTCTTGCCAAATTAGACTTCCAACCTGGGTCACAACCGCTGAATGGTGAAGAGGGGGATGTGCGCTTGGAACTGAGTGCCGAGATACATGAAACCTTGAAGGGTATTGAGGAGGAACTCGAACTGCTGAGACAAGAGGTTGAAGACATACTACAGCAGGGCTCTGGAGTAGTTGGAAAGAGAAGGGATAGTACGAAAGAGAACGAACGATCCAGACTTGCAGTTCTGCTTGCACGGTTAACAGAAGACTTGAAGTCGTAAGTGCAATGCACCAAGAGTCTTGCCTTCGGTAGCAAGATGCTGACTTTAATCACCAGATCAAGATCCCAATACCGCAAGGCTCAACTCACCGCCAAACAAAACGCCGAACGCGCAAGGCTCAAGGAACGCGAGCTCCTCTTCTCGAACCTCCAATCCGGCGCCTCAACACCATCATCCACGTATCGCCAACGCAAACAAAACAAAGGTCTCGCCGAAGAAGAAATCGTCGTCCAAGCCTCCTCGGACGTAACAGCCGCTCTACGACGAACACACCAGTTGATGCAAAACGAGCTGTCACGCTCTCGCTTCGCTCAAGAAACCCTCGAACAATCCACTGCCGCACTCGCAGACTTAGGAGAGAAGTACTCCGACCTCAACACCCTCCTCGCCAACAGCAGGACACTCGTCACAACACTACTGAAAAGCACAAAGAGCGATACCTGGTACCTCGAAACCACATTCTACATTCTCATCACAACCATTATCTGGCTGATCTTCCGCCGCTGGCTATACGGACCATTAACCTGGTTCCTAATCTGGCCGCTTAAGCTCGTCTTCGGCATCGTCTTCGGCATCGTCGGATTCGGCACCGCAGCAGCCGCGTCTGGGAAATCGTCGTCGCTCACTGTGCCCTCAGAAGCAAGCACAAGTCTGATTGTGAAGCCTAGTGCTACAGCAGGCGCGCCGAGACGGAATAGCGATCCCAACGCTCCACCGCCGCAAAATTATATCCGTGTTGGTGGCGGAGGAAGAGGGTATTATCAGGGTGATCCTAGTCCCCTCGGCTCAGTGAGTCAGGAAGTTGGTAAGATGGCGGAGCAGGCACAGCAGCAGCAGCAGCAGGAAGAGGAAGTACATCCTCAGCTGAGGGAACAGAGGCAGCAGCCGGACGGGGAGGGGCCGGTGGTTAGAGGTGATGGTACGGTGTTGAAGGAGAGCGATAAGCCGCGGAATCCGAAGAAGAAGATGTGGGAGGAGGATGTTGAGAGGGAGAAGTTTGAGCAAGCACAGCAGCAGCATGAAGGGGGGCAGAGGAAGAGGGATGAGTTGTAAATATGTACAGTTTTCAACGACATGAGATACATGAATATGACAAAGGTTTACAATATCCAGGCAATCAACTTCCCGCTATTGTCAGGCAATTCGACAACACACAAACACATGTGACACGAGAGAGCTGTGGCAACACGAAAACAGATGTGCATACCGCTAAAAATGCCAGGGTATCAAAGCGCTTCAGCGTACAACGCTCCTCACCAAACGCTGTCAACAGAACCACAGACCCAATCCCCCCACATATCAATATCCCCTCCCACGTTAATGATGATACTCATTCTCCCCCTCCTCCTCATCCACCACCACCTCATCCTCAATCTCCTCATTCAGCAGCACGCCCATTTCAAACGTCCTCTCCCTCACCTCCTCCGCCCCATCCCAATCGACCTTCAAATCCTCCATAATCAGCCGCACACTCACCTCCGGCACAAGCACGGCCTGTACAAACGTCGCGGGCCCGGACGTTTGCACCACAGGGTCGGTAGACCGCTTTATTTCCGTGTTGAGGAGGGACATGACGGATTCGGTGATTAGACGGCGACCGCGGGGGCCGTAGTAGCCTGGGTATACGGTGTTGTCATCGAGGGCGTAGGAGGCGAGTTCGGCTTGTTTTGAGGGGGAGAGGTCGGTGCGTTTTGAGGGCACGGCGGCGGCTTTGCCTGTGAGCGCGAGGGGTTCGTAGCGGGTGCGGTAGATGGAGGGCTTCTCGCCTGCGAGAATGGCGTGGAGGACCATGCGGTGCTTCTTAATGCGTTCTGGGATCCTGCTCCAATTGAGTGCTGGCACGCCGTCCTTTGCTGGATAGCCTTCGGCTAGGTACTCTTTCTGTGCGGTCGATTTTCTGTGGGTGTGGCAGAAGGCGGCTTGGTTCTTGACGGTCTTGTTGCGGTCTTTCCAGAAGTCCCAGTAATAGTCTTGGTCGACTGGCTCGTTGCAGATTGGGCAGGCGGTGCCTTCTTCTGCTTCGGCGGGCAGTTCGCGTACGTACGAGTCGATGTTGTCCATATCTTCTTGTGGTGCGCTTGAGGGTGGCAGAGACGAGTCTTGTGTGTCCGTCAGCCCAAGCTGCTCGCGTAACGTAGGCTTCAGTAAGTTGTCGAGTCCTTGACCGTTAAGGGCGGTCGAGTCAAAAGCATCGCCGTTGATCCGAGCGGGTTTCTTCTTCTTTGCTGGAACCTTCCGCAGCTCTGGATCTTCTGGAATCCTCCTGTGCCTCTCATCCCCTGAATCCAGATCTGACGAATCAAGCAAGTTATCTATCTCTTCCTCGCCCATGGAAGACAGATCATCCCTCTCATTTCCCTCTGACCTGACCTCTGACGATGGCTCTGGCTTCTGGTTGGATTTCGGACCGGATTTGGCTAGCCTGCGGTTCGTTTCCTTCGTGGCTGGTGGCGCAGCATGTATGTTTTTGGTCTTGTTTCCACCCCCAAACGTCTTCTTCGGCCCCTTCTGTGAGGTTTGGCTGGAGTGGATTCCAAAGCCCCAGATATCCGCTGACGAGACAGGAGGTGTTTGCTTGCTGTTCGCGTTCTCCTTGTCTCCATCGAGGTCCTCCTTCACTGCACGACTCTGCTCGTACTGTCCTTTCCCAGGTACTCGCGGTGCAGAAGGGCGAGTCTTCTTCGGCGCGGGCTTTCTCAACCCGGGTTCTGGTTCTCGTTCTGGTAGCGACAGCTCTGCTTTCCGCTTTCGACTGGAGCCCGGCGGTTTTCTGAGTGCGTCCGAGTCTGGTGTTGGCTTCGAGGATTTTGGTGGGGCTCTCAAGACCTCATCCGGGTCTACAGGATCAGCATTGAGGTTTAATTCGTCCCATTCTTCGGTGATGAGCCCCTCTTGAGTTGTGCTTTTCTTCTTCTGCATTTCTTCACGATCCTCTTCTCGAGCATGCGGCTTCCCGCCTACTGTTCGCAGCAGTGGTGTTGCTCCATCTTTTGTCTGCCCTAGTCGCCGAGGTCTTGCTGCCATTGGAAACGAGCGCCAACCCAGGACTACCACCGACTCCAGCGAAAGTGGAAGAATAAAGCCCGGTAACCACGAGGCTTCAAGTCGAACACCTTGATATTGACGAGGGTTCAACGCGACGCGACGGACACCCGCCCGCGTTGGCGCTAAACTAGCGTTCCTGGCTTATCGATTAGAGAAAAAGTTCCCGCATGGAAGCTCACATTCACTCCCACAACGCACGAGACGACTCCCCGCTCACCACCTCCACCATGGCCGTCGACGAAGCCCTTCAGCAACCCCTGAACTTCACAGGCCATCGTCACCTGATCTCGCGCCTCCTCCTCGCAACTCTCACCGGCCGACCGGTCCGCATATCACAAATCCGCTCCACCTCCACAAACCCAGGTCTCACACGCTATGAAACGAATTTCGTGCGCCTCCTCGACGCCGTCACCAACGGTGGCCAAGTCCAGTTCAGCATGACCGGCACAACACTCGTGTACCGCCCCGGCCTGATCACCGGCTCCGCAGAAGGTCTTGGCGCCCACGGCGGCGTGATCAGACACGAGATCCCCCGCGAGTGCGCAAGGAGAGGAGTATCATGGTGGCTTGTCCCACTCTGCATCCTCTCGCCTTTCAGCAAAGGCAACGTCAACGTCATCCTGCACGGCGAGGGCTGCGTCACATCCTCGACCACCAGCGGTGACATCAGCGCCGACACAGTGCGCACCGCGATCCTGCCGCTGTACAAATCCTTCGGCATCGAGCGCAACATCGAGTTACGGATCTTGAAGCGCAGCTGCGCCCCGGCAACCGGCAAGAGCGCGGGCGGCGAAGTCCAACTCGTGTTCAACCACCAAGTCCGGCTGCCCAAGACCCTGCACCTGCTGAACCCCGGCCGCGTGAAGAAGATCCGCGGCGTGGCGTACTGCGTCGAAGTCCCGAAGAGCAACAATGAGCGCATGATCCACGAAGCGCGCGGCATTCTGAACAAGTTCGTGCCGGATACGTACATCTTCTCTGACGCCTCCCCTGCACCATTAATACCGACGGTTCAAAAGGGCCATGGAAGCGGCAAGGTGAAGGGTGCGGTGGGCTTCGGATTGAGTCTGGTGGCGGAGAGTAGCACGGGGTGTATATACAGCGCAGACGTATGCTCCCCACCCGAAGGCGGCGTGCCGGCAGATGAGATTGGCAAGCAGTGCGCGTACCAGCTATTAGAGAAGATTTCGCAGGGCGGTGCGGTGGAGAGTGTTGCCGCGCCGACAGTGCTCATGCTCATGGCCATGGGTTCAGAAGACGTTGGCAGAGTAGCTTTAGGGAAGGACGTTCTAGCCAGCGAGGAGATCATCTCGTTGGCGCGGGACTCGAAAGTGTTCGGTGGGAGCGGATGGGGGTTCCGAGAAAACGGAGGCGAGGAGGACCGAGGAGAGATTGTGGTCAGTGTGGTAGGCAGGGGAGTGGGAAACGTGGGTAGGAAGGTTGCGTAGAGCCGTCCAGGAGTGTTTGCATAATACGGCGTTCGGGGTTGGAAAAGCTTGTAGAACAACGATACCCATTTCAATGCTGTACGCATACTGCGAACGAGCTCTCTTGATGAGTGATTTGCTCTGGTGTAAGTGTGACGTGTGCAAGTGCAATCCGAAAGCAACGCCGCCCAATGCTCATCCTACATACACCCTTTGTACAAACACATTCAACCCCCCAAACCAAATCATCATCTACTCTTTCCTCCTCCCACTCAACTCACTTCCACTCAACCCACTCCCCTCATCATCATCATCATCATCATCATCCTCCCCCTTCCCATACTTCTCATTATACCTCTCCTGGTCCCGATACGGCCCCTCATCGCCTCCATCACTATCACTCAGCAAATCCTCGTCACTCTCACCCGCAAACGCATCGTACAGCTCTCCGCCCCTCCTCGCACGACCCTTCTTCTTCGCCGCCGCCGCCGCCGCCGCGCCGCTAAGCATGCCGGTCTCCTCGCGATCCTCGACGTCGTCAAGGACCTCGAATTCGTACGCGTCCCGCGACGATTTCTGTTGCTTCCGGCGCGCGATGTAGAAGTAAGCGCCAAGTCCGGAGACGAAGACGAGGATCAGGGCGAGCGAGCCGTAGATCCAGATTTGCGTGCGGCGCGAGACGCCGAAGGTGGGGAAGATGGAAGGAAGGAGGTTCTCGTTTTCTGGCGTCGCGGTGGCGGATGCTGAGGGCGCTGTAGTGGCCGAGGCAGTTGCGGACGCGCCGTTGGTCGCCGTCGGCTTCTGGTTGACAGGGCGGTCAGGGTGGTCTGAGGGATTGGCTGTGACGGTTGGTGTGTGGCTGGGTAGTGTGATGGAGGTGGTGTGTGCGGGGTGGTCGTCGATGATGTCGTGGTCGTCATCATCGTGCTCGGTGGGGATGGGGAGGAGCTTGGCTTTGGACGAGTCGATGCATTCACCCCAGAGACGCAGTTTCCAGTCTGTCAAGCTGCCAGTTTTCTTGTTGTTGGCGACGGTGTCTTTGACGATGACTGTCCAATTTCCGACGCCGGATTCGCCCCAGTGCGCGACCGACATGAAAGTCCAGTCTTCGTAGCCGCGTATGTCGTCGTCATCTCGGCGGGCGGTGGAGAGATGGGAGCTCATGCCGGTGGGGGAGATGAGCTCGACGCTTAGGTCGCCACGGCGCTGGTGCTTGACGTTCATGGTGAGGGTGATGTGTTCGACGCGCTCGAAGTTGGCCTCCTTCAGCATGTCTGCTGTGACTTCGAACACGCTTGCCAGACCCTCCTTGCCTTCTGGGATCGGCTTCTTGACGTGCATCCAAGGAGAGTAGAACCAGGCTTGAGGTTTGACGAGCTGCCAGTCCTTGGCTCTCTCCACGATAGCCCATGCATCGAGTTTGCCGTATCCAAACTGGTGACTGTACAGGCGGCCGAGAGTGGTTTTGGTCCAATCGCTGGGCGTGTCGAAAGGCACAGCTGTCAACACGGTAAGCCACTGTACGTCGCGCCAGGTGAGGTCAGGGCGAGCCTGCAGCACCAGAGCATACACCCCGACACCAATAGGCCCCGCAGCCGAAGTACCTCCGTGCTGGCTTGTACACTTGTTTGCGCCCACATCTGTAGTGTGAATCGCATCGCCACCCCCACTGCTGTAAGTGACCACCAGCTGCGCGGAGCAGGCCTCTGAGTAGTACGGGTGCTGGTTGTTCATGTCGATGGCGCCCACGGTGATGCTGTAGATGCTGTTGGTGTAGCCATCGAAGTTACAGTTGTCGTCGCTCGCGGCACCGTTGCCAGCCGCAAACACGTACACGGAGCCCTTGCCGCCACGTCCTTGCTGAACCGCTGTGACCATGGCCTTCTCAATCAGGATTCCCGGCGCCTGCATAGTCTTGCCGTCATCTGGAGGGCCCCACGAGCAGGAGTAGATGTCGTTCTTCTGCATCTCATAGTTGATAGCCAGCGCCTCGTCCATGTCCGTGATCTGTCCGGAGAGGATACGCACACCTGAGATCTTGGCGTCGTATGCCAGGCCCACACCGCAGACGTTGTTCTTCCCAGCTGCAATCTCGCCGGCGCATCGTGTGCCGTGCCTATCGTCGGAAAGCTTCGGCGTGGGCAGGTCTGCGTTATCGTTGAAGTCGTGCGACCCCTCGGCGAAAAAGTTGTCCTTCAAGTCGCCGCTATCATAGTCGAGTCCGTCGTCGACGACACAGGCCGTCACGTCTTTGCCGGTGATGCCCTGCATCCATACGTCGGTGACGTTGATGTCGTTGCCTGGAGTCTTGACGTTGAAGATGTGCCATTGCTCGTTGAAGATGGGATCCTGGATGCTCAACGACTTGGCGACCTCCCGCTGCGCGTTGATGGCATCGTTGACGTTTTGGCGCGGAGGTATCGCACTGCGCTTCCAATGCCTGGGCTTGAGCTTCTGCTTCTGTGTGAAGTGTATGCTGTCGAGGGGGTGGTACTCTAGCCCGACTTCCCGCTTGCGCCGCCGCCGCTTGAGCTCCTGCCTGGCGTCCTTGACGATATCCGTGTCATGCTTCGGCGCTTTGAAGACGTGGTGGTCGTCGAGGGAGCCGAAGGGGCCTTCGTATGTCAGGCCGAGATGCGCTGCGAGTTCCGACGGCGATGCGGACGGGGAGAGGTGGATAGCGTAGTAGTCGTTGGTTGCGTAACTGCGCTTGGGCAGGTGGTGGCCTCCTGCTGCTGCGAGCGACGCCGCCGACAGCAGACAGCAGATGTCGAGGATGCGCATGGCGAAGACGCCTACAAACTGTATGCGCAGCCGGCTGCGGTCGTGTGAGAGAGAGGCGGAGCGTGTTTGCACGGGCGAGGGCGGCGCGCGACACGGGGAGCGCGAGTCTTTGCCAACGAGTGGGGTAGAGCGAAAGGTGGTGTAGAGCGCAAGGTGGCCGTGTAGCGTCGGCCTGCTGGGGAAGGAGGCCGATTACGACGACCGACGACTGGCCAGTGCTAGGGCGACGAGGGCGACGAGAGCGCCGAGCCAGGGGTCTGCGGCCGGGAAGACGGCAGGACTATGCAGTGTCTAGGAGGTATACGACGACTGGAGACGACTGGAGGTATACAACGACTGGCGCGAGAAGACGCTGTGAGCGCTGCGAGTGTCGAGGACAGCAACGCCGGCACAGTGGAAGTCTCGGTGAAACGCTCCACGTCGCTGAACCCATGCCCGTCCGCCGCGCCAGATCACCGCCACGATCCCCGTCCAGCGCTAGCTGCAAGCGGTTAGCCGCGTCAACGGGGGGCCCGGCGCAAATACGGCAGCCGGGTGGGCCTTGCCGCTGTCCCTTCCAAGGACATGGAGGGGAGGAGGCTGGAGTGAGTGGCTTGCAGTGATGGCTGGCATCGATGGCTGGCATCGAGGGATGCTGAGCTGGCGGCGCAGTTCAACACCTCGAGTCCCCTGCATCGCTCCCTTTCTCCCGTTCTCCCATTCTCCCTTTCTCCATCTTCCCTGTACATAGCCGTCCTCTCCTTGCTGCGTCTTGCGCTTGCTTTCCGCCGCCGTCACTTTTCCCTGTTCCTAGGCCGTCCCAGCATCATACAGCACATCCTCCGCAGCATCTCCGCAGCGCCTCCGCAGCGCCTCTGCAGCGCCGTATCCTTAGGTAGCTATCATGCAAGTCGTGCCAATTGAGCCTCTCCTAAGTGACCTGCGGTGACAGTGTAACTCCGGGTGCACTCCGACCTCGCACAAATCATCTGCATCACGACCGGACCCTGACCACAGCTGGGGGTTGCGGTGCTCCACTCGCTCAGCCCCAGACCAGCTCCAGACCAGCTCCAGACCAGCTCCATGATCTCGCAGCAGTATGGAGAACAGTAGGGCCAGCGGCACGTATGCCACCCGGATCTCGAGCCCTCCAACATCGCAGCAGCATTACGAAACCTTTCCTCAGAAGCGCAACTCATACCGTCGGCCAGTGGACGCGCGACCGCAGCCCCAGGATCCCACCATGGCCACCGTCGTTCCCAGCAACACCGCCAGGCCAGTCGCCCCTCCAGCTGCGAACGGCGTCCCTCGCGGCTCCTCTCACAGACGACGACAGAGCCAACGGGTTCCACCAACGACGGGTGCACTGGCTGAACCGATGCCTGCTGCGCCAGACGTCCCTCGCGCACCACCGACGTCTTACAAGGACCCATATGCGCAAAAGCTGGCCTCCAAGGGCCCTTCACGCTCCTCGCGCGACCCCCCCATCCAAGTCAACGCCAGCAGACAGCAACCTACCATCCAGACAGCTGCTGGCAGACTGTACGAGCTGCGGTCGCCGCCATACGCGCCAGTCGAGCCGCTCTCTGGATCCGTCGAACGTCGCAATTCCCAGCGGAAGCCCTCTGTCCCCGATCGGTCGCCTCTCCAGAAGCTCGAGGGCAAGCTCGATGATATCAGCAAAGAGGAGAGACGCGCACGGATCCTCGAGGCGGAGCTGGCAGTGCAGGAACGAGTCGAGGCCGAGATGCGTGCTCGCCGGGCACGCGAGGCCGCTGAGAAAGAGAAGCGGGTCGTATCACAGCCTGTGCCAACCCACGAAATGGTCCCTGACACAACCCAGCGCACAGGAAACAACAAGCGCCACGTTTCTGCGCCACTCACTAGCAACCCCCGATCCCCCGACATCAGCGACTTGGCATCAGAGGATGGCTATGCCTACGACTTGACGGAACCCTGGGACCCGTCCGCGGCTCAAGCAGTTGCAGTTCCAGCGCCTCATCGGGTACCGTCCCAGAAACAGCCACGCCTCACCTCGATACAAAAGGTCCCCCACACAGAGGCCTCCCTTGCGCGCAATGCTAGCGTCAAGGGCAAAGAGCCAGCTGGTGTCTCGCCAGGAGCAGGCAGCTTCCGAGACCGCGCAGCCGCACCAGCTGCACCTGCCGTACAACAGATCCGTCGGAAGCCAGTCGAGCACCCCATTGGAAGTCTTACGCCCCTTTCTGGGCTTGGCTTAGAGGATGCGGGTATCAACGACGCATTCGGAGGGGCCGAGGTCATCCGCTCTGATAGCAGGACGCTTTCAAAGAATGCCCCTCTGGTCCAACAGCCGACTAGACATGGAAGCCAAAGAGACAGCAGAGGCATCAGGGCTGCGCGAACGGAAATGCAACAGCAGCAGCAGCAGCAGCAGCAGCAGCAGATCGACCAGAAAGGGCTCCCTCAAAGCAACAGCCAATTCCAAGTACACCCCTACGACTCTCCAGTGCCGCCAGTAGCTCGCAAGAGCGTTGGCTTCTCTGACGTCGACTCGGAGATTCATCCACAGGCACCGCATGACTCTCATCACGCTTCGCGCCATCAAGGTCATGAGCGGACTTATGTCAAGCCGCCCATGCTGGAAGAGTGGAGACAAGCGCCAATCGCTACCCTCGTCTCCGAAGACCTTGACTTGAATGCTCCTGCGAGCACACCCAGTACCGCGAACAACAAGACCTGGTGGGAAGAAAGCCAGGCTGGCCGGCGTCGGCGATCAAGTACCTATGTCGAGCCTACCTACGATGGCTACGCCGATGAACCCACGTCTCAGACGAGCTTCAACCCGCCACTCTACCTCAAGTGTGGACCACTGCTCCGCTACACTGGCCTCCGAAGAGACCAAAGTCGCGCAGGCAAGGAACGAGAGATTTGGAGGGGCAGTGTCATGATCGTCACCACTGACTCAGAGTCATCGTATCAAAGACCACCGACTCTACGCTTGTTTAAGCAAGCAATGGACGTCCTTCTGCCACCACCGCAAGAGCTGGATGGCGACGATCTCAACCCTGCTTACGTTGATCCCGTTGAGGGACAGTTCAAGGTTTCGAGAACTGGCCAGACCATGTACGTGAAACCAGTGGACGAAATAGCGGAGAACGAGGACCTGTCGCGAGTCGAGGACGACACTGGTCTCTTCTCTTTCGTCCGCGGTACCAATGGCACAGGTGTCAAGTCATTGCGCATCCACAAGAAGGACGGTGAAAAGCTTGGCAAGGTTCGCGAGATCTCTGGCGTCCGCCTTCATGCTGAGCGAGGGGTAACGTTCTGGCGCTTCAACCTCGAGGTCGAACTTGGCAGCACGCAGGCACGTGTTGCCTACAGGATCAACAATGGCCCTGCAATCGGCTTTTGGGTGCCAGCCAAGGGCGATTCCATGAACATCATGTTCCACAGCTGCAACGGTTTCTCACTGAGCGTAGACTCGAAGGAGTTTTGCGGCCCAGATCCAATGTGGCGCGACGTGCTGAACTCACATCAGAGCCGACCGTTTCACGTCATGCTTGGTGGAGGCGATCAGATCTACAACGATGCAGCTATGAAGCAAACGACACTGTTCAGACAATGGACTGAGAACAGAAACCCACTGGACAAGCACCACACACCATTCTCTGAAGAGATGCAGAACGAATTGGAACAGTTCTATCTGGACCGATACTCGATGTGGTTCTCGCAAGGCCTCTTCGGGATGGCCAACTCCCAGATTCCAATGGTCAACATCTGGGACGACCATGATATTATTGACGTATGTTGACCTTGACAACTTTCTCGACTTTTTTTTTTCTCTTTTTTTTCTTTATTTTTATTTTTTTTTTTTCAAAATACTAATGCATACAGGGTTACGGATCTTACCCTCACCACTTCATGCAGACGCCCGTCTTCACTGGTATTGGTGCTGTAGCCTTCAAGTACTACATGCTCTTCCAGCATCAGTCTGTGCCCTCCGAGACCGAACAGACAGAGCCGTCGTGGGTGCTCGGCAAGAGTCCCGGCCCGTACATCAAAGAGCGTTCTCGAAGCGTCTTCATGCATCTTGGCCAACAGCTAGCCTTCCTTGGTTTGGATTGTCGAACGGAACGACAGCGTGACGAGATCTTGACCGAGGACTCGTACGACATCATCTTCGATCGTCTCGAGGACGAGATCATCAAAGGCAAGACCAAACATCTAATCGTTCTCCTAGGCGTGCCGATTGCATATCCAAGGTTGAACTTCCTCGAGAATCTCCTGACCAGCAGGATGATGGATCCTATCAAGGCTATGGGTCGGGCCGGTCTGCTTGGTGGCTTTGTCAACAAATTCGACGGCGGTGTTGAGATCCTTGACGATCTCGATGATCACTGGACGGCCAAGCACCACAAGGAAGAACGGAACTGGTTTATCAAGGAGCTGCAGCACATTGCAGAGACAAAGTCTGTCCGTGTCACCATTCTCGGAGGTGATGTGCATCTCGGTGCTGTCGGCCAATTCTACTCCAACAAAAAGCTCAAAATACAAAAGGACAAGGATGCCAGGTACATGCCGAACGTCATCTCGTCCGCCATCGTCAACACGCCCCCGCCAGACATGATGGCCGATATCCTGAACAAGCGCAACAAGGTACATCACCTCGACCCTAACACGGACGAAGACATGATTCCAATCTTTACCCATGACGTGGATGGAAAGAAGAGAAACAACAACCACCTCCTCCCCCACCGGAACTGGTGCAGCATTCGCGAATACAAGCCTGGATCCTCGCCACCGGGCACACCTGAGCCAGAAGGAAGGCCGCAGCCTGGTAGGAGGCTTTCAGACACTTTCAACCCTCGCCAGATGGTCAGAAGGTTTAGTAGTGATCAAGCGCGACGACCAAGCGCGCGAGGACGTGGCCCGCCTCTATCGTACTACAACAACCCCCAGAACGCCACTGCCGATGAACTCCAGACCAACGTCCACAATCAGCCACAGTCTTCGTTCTCGCCGGACAGATCTGAGAGTGAAAGACCTACTCGGTCTCGCCGTAATTCACTGGCTTCGCTGTTCCGCCGTCGCGCTTCAGTTGACAGTGTAGATCGCCGTGACTCTACACAAAGCCTGCCGCCAACACAGGCCCGCAACGATGCCGCTTTTGAGCATCCGTCCGAGTTCCGTCGTAGACCCAGCGTTCTGACGAAGAAGGGGCTGCAACAAAAGCAGAAGGGAGACTTTATCAACATCGAAGGCGGTCTTGATATTTGTCTGAATATGGAAGTTTCGCAGCACGACCCGGCTGGCATCACAACACCCTACCGTCTTTTGGTACCTGCACTCAACTATACAGCTCCCGAGCCTGGCATGGTCGAGAAGAAGCCGCGGAAGGGAAGCTTCTTGGGCATGTTCGGTGGAGGCAGGCACAAGAGAAGGACCATTGGCGATGATGGCTACTCACAAAGTGGCAGTGAGAGCGGAAGCGGCAGCGATCTGGGAGAGCTGTCCGAAGACGATGAGGAAGAGCGTGCTCGCCAAAGGTACAAAGTCGGGCCCAGGATTCTGATCCCTAGCTTTGGGTCCCGGAACAAGCGTACCACTTCCGCGGACCAAGCTCCTCCACCTGACAATCGAATGAGTTCAGGCTTCCATGCTAATGAAGCTTTGGCAGGCCAAGCACACACGGACAGTTCGCGCGACAGGGTGGCAGATCGAAGACAAAGCGTCGACATTGGACCCACCGACCATGGCCGTAGTGGCTCAGCATGGGAGTCCGTTGGAGGACGAAGACACAGTAGCGCTCCTCGACCTCAGCCTGCACCCCAGACTGCAGCACTACCGCCGATGCGTTCTGGCTCCCTACGCAAGACGCCTACACACAACTCTTCACACAGGTCACAACTGCCTGACCCCCAATCTCCCGAGATACACAGACGTTCCATGGGTGGCATTCTCAACCAAGACGGCAGCGAGAAGTCCGAGCACGACGACGCCCACACCCTTGCTCACACGCCTTCAAAGTCGAAACGCGACTCACACAAACGCAAGTCCTACCCACCACACCCCGCCATCGTAGGTGCTGGTCCGGACTCACCCTACAACTATCGAGGTGGCATGCAAGCCCGAGACGACACCACAGGAGGCGACTACTTCAGCAGCGGCGGTCGTCAACCGCGAACCACCAGTCAAGTCCGACCTGTATCCAATGGCCACTACGCACCTCCAGCACCTGAGCGTGCAGCACCAGCACCTGCACCTGCACCCGAGAGAGCTGTATACACTGAGCGGGGCGGATATGATCGCACCTCCTACCCTGCGTACCCCAACCGTAACGGCAACGCCGGTGTTGGGGCAAGATATCTCGGCGATGGACGGTACGAGGACGATGAGTACGATAGCCTCGATGACGAAGAGAGGAGTTATAGTGGTGGGGAACAGGAGATAAGCCAGGAGAGCTTCGTGCCGCCGAAGCCGAAGAAGAAGTGGCAGATTTGGCGATAGGTTGGGCGTTGTAATGGATTTGGATATGTGAGTTGGACTGAAGTTGGTTTCTATTCTTACGATTAATGATGACACGACGAATGATGGGTTCGGAAGAGAAGTAGTACATAATAGTGGTTTTAGCGTTGTGTCCATCGTTCACTGCCCAGCCTTCAATGTTTGTTCACAATGGTGCCTTCCGGGTCGGCGGAGAAGGCAGCAGGTGTTGTTCCCTTTAGCCAGTTGTGGCCTCAACTGACGAGAAGAGTACGAACAAACCAATAGCTGACTGTTCCAGATGATTCTCGCGCGGAAGGCAGGCCCGCCTGCTTCCACAGCACGATCAGCCTCAGCTCTCGCCTGACCCCTCTCCAACATGCGTCCGCCACAGTACGATCTTGAGTCCTGACAGATCGTCAAGCGCAGTCATGAAAGCCTCGAACTCCATTTTAACCACGCCGGGATCGATTTCAAGCAGAACACGGACGCCACGCCAATGGGAGCGGGAATCTGGTGATCCCGCCATAGGCTCATCGATGCTGCAGCATAAACCTGACCACGATGACCGGTTAAACGGGAATCTTCGCCTCACCAAGCGAGACGCCTTAGCGACACGCGCCGCGGATAACTTCACACCATTACCCCCTCACGTGCCGATGTGGTTCATGATTCTCGTAATCGACGGGTTCCGGTGGCCTTGCTACGAGCACATCGCCTGCCAAACAGTACAGCCGCTTGGGAAAGTCCGGGCGATCTGGATGTTGCCAATGCTGCGCCATGAGCGTGTATCGTGCTGGGAGGCACCAGTGCTTCTCTGGGTATCACTCATTCTTCACTCACATCGACAGTTGCACGCGTTCCAAACGAAACAAACTTGTTGCTTCGTTAGCTCTTCTACTACACTGGATCACAACCCATTTCAGGCTGATGCTATAATCTACCGGAAAGCCACAGCCCTGAATAGCATGCAGCAAGTACCGGCGCAGATTCAAAGCAAGCACCGCTTGGACTGGCCGAGCGTACTTGCCACTCTCAACTTAGGAATTGAAGAGATATAGATGCATTACCTGGCCAATGGTAAGCGCAACAATGTGTTCGGGATGCACAACAGCACTGACCGACTCGACCAGACCCCACCCATTTTCGTTGCATCGGTCAAGGGTAAATACCCCACCAATACTCTGGGGCCAATAAATAGGATCTGATCTGGGTCCAGCCTTCTTGTCTCGTGGCCTTGCATGCTCACACGCTCAAGCTGTCGGTAAAGCTCCCCTGTTCCTCCAGGTTTCAGTATGGAGTCGCGATATGCGGAACGCAAACCGTCAACGTGGTTAGTATCAGTAGCCATTTGCGGAGACTCCAACGTTTACAACCAATGAAACATTCGTTCTTGGCGCGGGTTTGTCGGGCCTGGTGCCAACGGGTGGCTTAGAGGGACAGTCTTGGTACGAATTCATTGGTGAGATTCGGCCTTAGCCCTGACAATCCTCACGAGCATCCCTGGCAACCTTCACATGGCGGGCCGTCCACGACAAATCGCCTGTCATGTTCAGTCACTATCCTGGAACTACTTCCCGAATGGTTTGTGCTGAGCATAAATACTACATGATGAACGCAGGCCCACCCTGATCCAAGTCGACACATCTTGGAAGGATCACTTACTTCTACAGACAATAACACACTGTAGTAACTCCAATCCATCATGCCGTCCTTCGCTATTGGCGCCAAAGCGCCCAACAGCAATGCTGTTGCGGCTCGCGAAGAAGCACCTCAATTCGAGAAAGTCAACTGGCGCAAGGAACCTAACATGCGCAAGCTATACTTCTGGGCTTGCGTTCTTTGCGTTGCTTCAGCCACAACTGGTTACGATGGGTACGTCTCAGGACGAAGTCAGATGACGGCAATTCGCTGACCCTTTGATCAGTATGATGTTGAACTCGTCGCAGCAAAT
Source organism: Macroventuria anomochaeta (assembly GCF_010093625.1). Classification (NCBI taxonomy): domain Eukaryota; kingdom Fungi; phylum Ascomycota; class Dothideomycetes; order Pleosporales; family Didymellaceae; genus Macroventuria; species Macroventuria anomochaeta. Next base: position 54,224 of record NW_022985376.1, read on the forward strand.
GGAGCGATGGGCCAATTACTTTGACAAGCCGGACGACAATCGCTTGGGCATCATGAACAATGCGTACAACATTGGTTCCATCGCGAGTTTCTTCATCGTGTAAGAGACAGCTCAATGATCGGGTTGCGACACAAGTCACTGACCACGTTCACCCAGACCTTTCGTCGCTGAATGGTGGGGTCGCAAAGTTCCCATCGCTATCGGCTGCGTCATCATGATCGCTGGTGCTCTCGTCTCAACTTTCTCTACGAATTGGAAGATCTATTTGGCTGGTCGACTCATTCTCGGTTTCGGCAACAGTTTCGCGCAGATGTGCTCGCCCATTCTCCTCACTGAGATCTGTCACCCGCAGCATCGCGGCAGGTTCACGGCTATCTACAATTGTCTGTGGAACTTGGGAGCTGTCTTCGTCGCCTGGGTTGCTTGGGGCACTTCCCAGGCTGACAATGAGTGGTCTTGGAGGTCCATCACCCTTCTTCAGGGCCTACCTTCGCTCATTCAGTTGTCCCTCATCTGGTGGGTTCCAGAATCACCTAGAGTAAGTACAATTACCCTTCATACCGTCCAATCCTGACAGTGTTCCAGTGGCTCATCTCCAAAGAGCGCTACGAAGAGGCTCTGAGCATGCTTGCATACTACCACGCCAACGGCAACCAGAATGACGCAACTGTGCAATTCGAATACCAAGAGATGAAAGAGACCATCAGGATGGAGGTGGATGCGTCCAAGAACTCCAGCTACCTTGACTTTATCAAGACTCGCGGCAACCGCTGGAGGTTGGCCATCTTGATCTCCCTTGGTATCATCTCACAGTACAGCGGCAACGCTCTTTTCTCCAACTACATCAACCTTGTCTACGAGGGTGCTGGTATCACGAGCCAGAGCCAGAAGATGGGTGTAAGTGTCAACGACTACTGCACGGGTTGGTTGCTGACATGTATTAGCTCACTGGCGGTGAACGAATTCTGCAACTTGGTGTCTCCGTCTACGCTGCTACCCTCATTGATAAAGTTGGTCGCCGAAAGCTCTTCTTGATTGCGACTTCTGGTAAGCCCGGCCGGCCCCCCTTTGATTCATGTTCATGAGCTGATCGTCTCCAGGCATGGTCATCAACTTCATTTGCTGGACTATTACGAGCGCCATATACGAGAACTCCAACGAGCTGAACGCAGGCGCCGGCTACGCGCAAATCCCCTTTATCTGGGTCTTTGGCGTTTTCTACTCGCTCGCCTGGTCTGGTCTGCTCGTCGCCTACGCCCTGGAGATCCTGCCTTACCGTCTACGTGGCAAGGGTCTGATGATCATGAACATCACGGTCCAGGCTATCCTTGCTGTGGGCGGTCAGACAAACCCTGTTGCATGGAAGAGGCTGCCGCACCACTGGAACCTTGCACTATTCTACACTGTGAGTGCCTCCCGATCACACATTCTGTTACAAGACAAACGCTGACTGATGTAGCTCTGGATCTGCGTCGAGCTTGTCTGGGTGTACTTCGTATACCCTGAGACTAAGGGACCGACGCTTGAGGAGATTGGCAGGATCTTCGACGGCGATTCCGCTGTTGCTCACATTGATATGAAGGAGGTGGAGAGGGAGATTGAGGAGCGCGACGTCTTGGATGAGAAGGTGCCTCAGGTCGCTGAGAAGCGTGTCTGATAATCTTCAGGCTGATGCGTACTTTCACAAGGGGCGCTCAGAAGTTGGTTGCTGCAATGAATAGGCGAGGTTTCGATCTCAAACTGTAGACAGTCGTTACGGGTAGCTGGAAGATACCATGTCTGCGTCGTGTCTTTTGTGCTGATGTTACTACCCGTTGTGTGTTTTCGCTGAAGACACATCTGAATGTTCTTGACTGACAAGACAACTAGCCAACAATCTCTTCTGGAATTGTACAACAAACCTATCTCCATCATTCAGTGTTGAACGAGTTGTCGCATCTTTGTAAAGTGATGGTCCAGTCATATCCAACAGGGCTCACTCCTGAACCTCTCACTTCTGGATAACCTCCTTAGCAACAGCAGCACAAAGCTCGACCTTGACCCCCGCTCCACTAAGGACATGTATCCAAAGCCTCTGCGTATCGCTCAAGCGATCGTTCTCGCTCTTTACTTCTGCGAACTTGACCTCACCTTTCTTTCCCTCCTCATCTGCGAGCTTCCACAAGAACAAGTCCGGCACACCGCCGCCTCGCTGCCCGTACTCCTGCGCCATGACCTTGCAGACTGTAGCTAGCGCCTCGCCCTCAAAACACCGTCCTATCTCCAGCAAGTCGTTGACATCGTACGTCCAGTCCAGACCTACCACACAGGTCCGTCTTTCGTGGTGCTCGGCGTAAACCCTCTTTATAATGCTCTCCGCATCACCATTCGAGATCTCGTTCAGGCGAGCGTTGATTTCCGAGATGCGCGACGGGTAGAATGCGTCTGTGTGCAGATCAAGCGGGCATGTCTGGTACTGTGTCTGGAACACATTCGGTACGTATGTGAAGAGTACGTCGTAAAAAAGGTATGCGAAGAGCGTGCGCACGATCCCGCCTTCGCTGTGGAAACCTTTCCAGCCTTGGTTCCGGTAGTGTGAGAGGCACATAGCTTCGACGCTGCATTCGCCCGTTTCGCGCGGGTCAATCCATACTGTCTTCCCGCCACGGCGGTTGGGATTCTGAGGATGAGGAGAGCTGTTCCGTCGGTTCAGTGGAGGCGGGCGCAGGATCTGTGTTCCTTCTACGGTAACCTCGAGGGGTTTGGTAAGGCGTACGTGTGTGAAGTCGTGCTGTAAGCGTTTGGCGATGTTGAGGGATTTTTCGAGCTTCGTGACACGTTTTTGAAGATCGTAGTGATGAATGATGTGGACGAGGTTGTCTTGGAGACCGTCTTCGCAGGTTTGCAAAGCGATGCGCTTCCAGTGCTTCTTCTGCTGCTCTTCGCTGCGCTTCTCGGTGGGAGATAGGGCGGCCATGTAGTGTTCCTCTAAGAGCGCTTTGCGCTGGTACCAGGCTCCCCGCCGAGAGTGGTGGAAGAGGCGCTGCCGAAGCAGCGCAGAGGTCACGTCGTATTCGCATTCGTGCTCTTTGCGCCGAGCAATGACATACATCGCCTTGTGAATGATGCGAGTGTATACCCAAGCCGGCGATAGACGGCGTAGGTAGAATCCTTCACCGCTGTGGTAGACGCCATCCTCCTTCCGCTGTTCTTCTTCTACAAGAGTCTGCCATCGAGGATAGATTTCTTCAAATACATCGACTATGTCTTGATAGTCCTTCTCCATCGGCCTCCCGTTAAACTCTAGAATATTGTCTATTCGAAATTGGGTTCGTATTGATGCTTCATATTCCAGAAGCAAGGAGCGCGAAGCGAAGATGTTTGCGGACCGGGAGACAATGTACCCGGGGAAGTTGCGACGTGCTATCTTTGCGAGGATGATGGTCGTCAGCGACTTCTCGGTCCACTCCGTTGAGCGATAGAAGACGAGATGAACACGCTCGAACAGCTTTCTTGTGGCCGCTGAAAGTCGTATACAAGACCCAGTCTCGCTCATGATCTTGCGGGTGAAGTGAGCATCGCGATTGGAGTTGTCGGACAGATCAGACTGGTTGCCTTCTTCAGGCTCTTCCACGTCTGGTGTCGCTGTACCCGAAACAGAAGACTGCCTCGACCTTCTTGATTGCCTCGAGCTTTCTGTATCCGATCGCTTCAGACCAACATGTCCCAAGCCAGCTTGTTTTTTGCTCGTCCGTCGCAGTGCTGTCAACAACTCTCGTTTGTTCTTTCCTTGCACCTTCGCATCTTTTGCCAGCGCCTTGAGCTCGTCCAGACGCAGCAGTGAGGATGCTTCGTCTAATGTTGTGATCTCATCTTCTGATCGATCGGCGAATGTGAAAGTTTTAACAAGCGTTGTGTCGGTAGGCGCCTCCTGCTCGCCCGGATGTATATTGACTTCAGCAGACGATGCTGGTAAATCGAACGTGCGTTGTAGCGTTTCGACCGCCGTGTCCATGTCCGAGAGATCGCTATGATAGCCAAGGTCCTTGACGCGATGCCACGCAGACGTTTTGCGCAGGAAGAGGCGCACATAAAGATACTGTGCTTCATAGTTCAGATCCCTCCATATTTTGAACACCTCAGTCTCAGCCTCGTCGAAGAGGTGGCCTTCTTCTTTTAACACCGTATCTAGCGTCAGATTGAACGCATCGACGTATAGCGAGCTCTTCCCTCTGATCCATGACCGATCTTTTAGGCGCTCCTCGGCGCCTTCTGATTTGTCTTCCTGTGATGCCTTGAACGCTTCATATGCTTCGACAGCTTCCTCGCCAGTGTCAATAGGCGGCAATGCACTCTCTAGGTCTGTCCTTGTATCTTTTTCCTCATCCTTGACAACGACATCGTCATTCTCGGTGTTTGAGTCGGTGACCTCATCTTTGTAGTTGCGCTTCTTGCATGGTGTGGGCGGCGGCTTCGTTACGCCACCAATTCGCCGTCGTTTAGGAGACCAATCGTTCTCGCCGTCGAAATTTGTAGATTTAGGATGTTTTATGAACTGCGTTATCATTTGATTGTGCTTTGAAGAGCTGCGCAGGTTCAGCGCCATCGTCGTTGAGGAGGCATGCTCGACTCGCGGATGTCGCCGCCTGGGAAGACGCGACTTCCGCATCGCGCTGTCACGGGAGCACTAGGCTGCATCTGATGCGGAAAGTACCTTTCACTCCAAGGCTCCACATGTTCGTCCGCTTGGCCAGCGACCCGTTCTGAACCATTATTGAAAGTAGTTCTGTGCATTGGCAATGTCTAATTTGAGGTTTGAGAAAGGGGAATGACATGATGGTTGGGCGTCTCCAAAATAGAGACGAATAGATTTGTGGACTGTCATGGTAATGCAGGTGTGCAAATGTCAAGGAAAGGCCGTCTCTGTATTCTATCGTAATGTATGAGCGTGGAAGTAGCCATTACTTTCTACCGCCCTTTATATGAGTCGTTGTTTGGAATCCCTGGAGCTCTGTTCCATCCAACTCTTTGTATTTCGACCTTGGTGTCGACCTGCACTTCCATAACATCCATTCCCTTCCAATAACTTAGATCATTGGTAGCCCTCTCATCGCTATCAAGTCTCGCCTTTCCAGACCTGAAGTCAGTCCTAAGCATTTCGGACGAAGAGCGAACAGACGCACGCTTGACTTGTTCGAAGAATCCTTGAGTTCCACCTCATCCGGCTCGACGTTTGTGACGGTCGCGCATATATGGCTGCGCTGATGCCTCGAAAGATTTCCGTAGTTGGAACTGTAGCCATAGCGCGGCATGCGAGACTGCCCGGTAATGTAGGAGTTGGTGTGGTCGCGCAGGAAGCGGATGTGCTCGCGCATCAGAGGCCAAATGTGTTGGTTTCATCCAGCAGTTTCCATCTCGTGTTCAAACAGCTTGTCTTGCTTGTTGTCTTAGATACAACAAGCACCTTTGTTTCTTCTTGTTTCTTGTTGCCTATAGATAGACAGCATTCTGCTCTTAAATAGAATCATCTAATTCATCTCTATCTTTGCACTCAGTGCTGGTTCAACAAAATGCCGGGCAGGTTGGCTACGTAGACGGCAACTGAGGCTTTGCGTGTGTACCAGAGCATGCACGTGTTGTCGTATACGTCAGACAGGTTGTAGACTTTGGTGAGGATTGATGCGATAATCTGTAGGCTTCGTCAGTGGCTGTTGGAAGTAGCGGATGTGGGGAATCGAACGTACGACAAACATGCCCATGCTGAACAGCTACTCCTACGCCAATCTTTTGCTTGGTCGGCAAAGACAACGACATGACCACGGGAACTGGGACGGCGATGATCAAGACATCGCTGCTAAGGTTGCATTTTGCTTGAACGATCGCGAAGTGTTCAAGTGTGGTGCACTGAGGATTTGAGACAGGTACAGCCCAGTAGCCGCTGAACGGCATGCAGGCAGTGAAGAAGGCGACTTGCACAGCCACCCAGCCAATAACGACGTATATAACAACAATCTTGATCCACTTGATATGTGTTGTTCCTGATGTCATGCGGGCAAACAAAAGCAGCATACAAGCCTTGAGGACTCATATAACATTCAACATGCACTGTAAAACCATCAGCCATGCAAGACGCCAGCCTGGAATCACGATTTGGGTTCCCTTGGTGCGCTCCTGTATCTCCTCTTGTGTGAAAGTAGAGAACTGTTCTGGAGGAAACAGGTTGCTTCCTCCACCTTGTGCGATAACGTTTAGGCATACGATCAATCCCGTATAGAATAGTGATACAGCCGTTAACACCAACCAGTTATCTATTGCGAACTGGAAAAGACTCTGGACTCTTCTCCATCGTGCAATACTGCGCACTCAGTGTTAGTTCTGGGGACAGATCGTGGTCTAGGTAAACTTACGTTCGAACGCCTATCCTGAACATTCCAACGCCATAGAGTATCCAAGACTGACTCGCCAGTTCCTATTAAAAAGCCACGCCGAAGCCCTGACCAGCCATTCCTGTTGATCTAGCAGGAGGGAGCGGTGTCGGTAAAGTCCTTCAAAGGAAAAGATGAGAGGGTATGAACCAAGCTCGAGTGCCGATCATGAATGTTTTCGAAGATACGAAGCAATGACCCTGCCCTGATACTGAGGACCCAAGATAAGGATAGAAGCGTGAAGATACCCGAGGTGTCGCTGTAAAATGCACTCAAAAGTTTCAATCAGATCTACAACGCTCGAAGACTCTTGGTAAAACGTGAGTTGGACATGTATATCAACCAGTAGATTGGCCATCTTTGGGTGAGCAACCCTCCCACTGAGCCTCCAATGAGCCTCCAATACCTGCCATGTTAGTCTCCGGTCGGCAGATAGCTTCATTCGTCGGTTATTACCAATATGCACCCGTGCATGACATTGTGCGAGGAATAAGGCCGAAGACAATCGCATGTAGCCTAGGTTGAATGATCATGGCCAGGACAAGAGACAAAAGAGCCCTAGGGTCGTGCCGAGAAGCTTAGTGGAGTGAAAAAGAACCATGAGACGCTGTGGACGCGGGATGAGATCTGCCGGGTTGGCACCGTGGGCGACGGGAGGTTTGTCCGCAACCGCACGCCTTCAGCCAAACGGTAGATTTTATGGAAGAGGAAGGATCGTCATATGGTACGGCGCAGCCAATTGAATGTACGATGTCCATACGGTCGGAGTAGCCTGACAGTAGCAAGCTGTCCAAAGTTTTGCATTCCACCTACATCTTTACCTTAAAACCCCTACATGCACACAGGCACCGAGGCAGGGCACGGTGGTGGTGGCTGACGGAGAGATGAGGTATTCAGGGTACATCGTCCAGGTACCATCGAGATACGTCGCAGGTGGGATGGCGACGAGCCTATTGGACCGCAAAGCTCCGTCCGCAAGGTGCTTACCCCCAATGCAGCGGTATGATGTCCGGGGGACTGGGCCTGAGCCCTCACCATCCCTTGTACTCTGACTGAACCCAACCTCCTGTATGTACAACTTTGCATTACCAGTGGAGCTACTGCTCCACTCGTCCTCCATAGTCTCAGACTCACATAGGACGTTAAATCAATCAATCAATCAATCAATCGATGTCCGGGGGACTGTCTGTTTCAAACGCGAGGACTTCGGCAGCTCGACGGTGAGTGAATAAAAAGGAAAATCAACGACAGGCAACAACAGGAAACGCCAAGGCGCCTCGCGTGTTATGCCTTTTATGCCACTTCACGAGTCCCGGAGCCATGGGTCGTGACGGGAGCTAACTAGAAGAAGCGGCTCCGAGGCGAGCCGTAGTCGACAACAAACTTCAGATATATTGCAAAGTTGTGCTGATATGCTACGTATGCGCAGATTACATGTCACTAGTGGACGCCTGAGATCAAGGCAATGCAAAATTGAGAACATTGCACCATTGAACCACCGGAGGAATGCAAGAAATTATCAAATTTGGAAAACGCCAGATCGCTATGGATACGCTAAATCGCTCAATAAATGCAAATGTTGATCTCACCAGGAAAGAGGTGCAGCAAGACATCTTCTAAAGCCCCCAACTTCCCTTCCTCACAGCGACACCATGGCTTTCGATAGAGGGCTGCTCGCTCATCTTGGGGTGCTGCCTAGCCCATTCCTGGATGTAGGTGCGGAGAGCCCGCCAGCGCGTGCATGTCTCTTCTGTAATTTCGGCGTCTTTGAGGTTGCCGTCCTTGCCTAGGCGAATGTAGCCTCGAGACTTCGCGAGGTGGTCTTCTTGCCTTAGCTCAGAGACGGGGATGCCAGAGATCTTGGACAGTTCCGGGTCAAAAGGCTGCGCCATAGACGGATAACCTAACGACAGGTAGTTGTAGACCTGAGTGACGAAATTGTCGCCGAACTCTTCCTCGATGGTCTGTTCGATTGCGAGTTTCTCATCGACGTTGCCAAAGTCGGTCGACGAGGTTGGTGATGTAGGTGGCAACAAACTCATGCTCATAACTGGAGATGGATTTGGTGACGTGGGGTTTGCCTTCTCGTGTCTGGGTGTCAGGATGCCGGTAGGTCCCCGTGGAGACTTGTCACCACCATTGACACACATTCCACCCCACAACCCATGAGTACTGGACGCTCGGCTATTGGCAGTAGACCAAAGGGATGGTGTCGTGCTCGTTTGCTTGCCGTTGCCTTTGCCACACCACAAACTCTCCTTTCCGTCTTCAGCAGCCTTGCTTTGCTCGGACAAGTAGCACATCGCTGTGCGTACTGCATCGCATCCTTGAGTGGGATCGAAACGTGCTGGCTCGGGAGAGGCGCACCTCGGGAACTTTATGTTCTTCCCGAGCATGGGAGGACGCGCGCCCTTTCGCATAGGCTCAACTTCGCGGTCTTGAGCTATCTTCTTAGCAGTCGATGCATCAAGGAATCCAGCTGGGTTACCGAAGGGGTTAAATGCAGGTTTCGGGGTCTCTGCATCTTTCTTCGACTGAACAGCTTGCCTCTGTAGCTTTCGCTTCTCATAGTCCTGCATATCCTGGTATTCTCGCATGGCCTTCAAGTCCCAGTTGACTTCGCTGTAAGACGAACCTCGTCTGTCTTGCGTCTCACCGTCGTCTGTCTCGTGATCTATGAAATGATCGACAGGCTCATGGAAGTCGTCGTTAGGAAAGGCGGCCATAGCTTGTTCGCGCAGTTGTCTCTCGGCAGCTTTAGCGGCAAGGGCAAGCACGTACCCAGAAGAACTGCCGTCAACGCTTTCTCTTCTTCGTGTAGCTTCCTTGTACATGAAAGAGTGGTCGGAGACTATTGAAGGTGATGTAGAAGGTGACGGAGGGCTCGACTCTCCTGATTCAGAGGATTCGATGGGCTCCAAATCTGGAACACGGAACGAGTGTTGCGAGCACGAAAACCACGATCTCCGTCTCGATGGAGGCAGTTCCGAGCGTTGAATCTCTAAGAACAGCGGATTTTGCGTAAGATCTATAGTCGGTGTGTTGTTTGGTGGTATCGGTGAGATGCCCAAAATCCGGGCCTTCCTGACACTGATAGCGCTGCACTCGGGTGTTGCCTCTGTCTTATCAGAAGGAAGAAGCGCCGGGGTGGCATCGCCTGCTCTGCGTGATCTCTGCGCGCTCTCTACCAATTGTGGCGTAAACTTCCTTGGGCTGGGTGGTTGCTTTTTGTTGCCTCTTGTTGTTGTCTCTAGTGGCTCAGGCTTAAACCTACGAGGGGAAGTCTTCTCGTCCCACTCCTCAGCGAACTTCCGGCGACTGTTTTTACTTGATGATGTGGTTGTCTCTACAGGCTCCGGTGCGAAACGGCGGACTTTCTTCTGTGTTGTCTCAATAGGCTCGGGTGCGAATTTACGATTCGTCGATTGTGTGGTCTCGATTGGCTGAGGAGCGAACTTGCGATTTGTTCTTTGTGTGGTTTCAGTTGGCTCCGGGGCGAACGTGCGGTTAGTCTTTGTTGTGGTTTCTACAGGTTCAGGCGCGAATCTACGATTCGATCTTTGCGTAGTTTCTGTTGGCTCTGGTGCAAATTTACGATTCGTCTTGGTTGTAGTTTCGACAGGTTCCGGGGCGAACTTGCGATTGGTTCTCTGCGTTGTCTCGGTAGGTTCGGGGGCAAACTTGCGGTTGCTTTTGGTTGTCGTCTCAACTGGCTCAGGAGCGAACCTCCTTGGAGGTTTGGAGGTCCATTCATCCGACTCTTTCTTTCGCTCCTTGGAGCTTGAGGTAGTAGTCTCGATAGGCTCCACCTTGAATCGTCTGGGAGGTGCTACAGATGCCATGGTGTACAAGGTCCAGACCCCTGGGTGATGTAGTATCCTTATACGTTCTTGTAAAACAGAGGCCCAGGTTCACTGACTTGAGTGGTGTTGCCAATCGCAGCGATGCCGTCGTTCGCACGGGTAGACTAGTGCCACGCCAGAGCTGCAGGTTTGACGTGCGGGTGCGCACTCTCGATGCGGGGACGCCCAAAAATCGGGATTTTACGGGAGCATGCAATTATTTCCTGTAAAGCGCACTCGATCCGAATTCGAGCACTGTGGTTTTCCGGAATGGCTCAGGCTGTATCTCAGTGTTCAAACCGAACCTGCATATAACCTGCAGTAGATACCCGTTCCTCCACACTGCAAATGACCTAATCGTAATGTGGTCGCGTGTTCGACGGTCGAAGTAGGCTGTGTGGGAAGTTCAGGGATAGCTGACGGGATCTATCAAGGTGTCAGAGCGCATTCACGTGCCAATTGGATCGCGACTCACCAGCCCTCGGAAACCAATAACCGCACTGCCAAAGACTTGTCGAACTCGTACTGCGGAAGGCCTTTAAACGAGCTGCTTTCCGGAAACATGTGAGATCGAACGATGTCGAGCTATGGGTTTGACATGCAGCGACAGAATGACGTAGCCAATGTGGAGCGAGCGTGGAGAGCCTCAGTGCGAACCACGGTTGAGTGAATGTCAGGTCGACGGTGACAGGAGCGTGGGAGGCCGAATGTTGCTTTTGACAGCTGGAATCAAGAGATCGTGGCTTTTTTGAGATTCGGGGCTGTTGCGCCGAGTATATGAACTGATATGGGCTGGTGATGTTTCTTGTTGGGCTAAGGGATTGCGCTGGGATCAGATCTTGAACGATCCGCGGGCCTCTTTCCAGGCAGGCCCAGTGAGGTCGATGGGCTAAGATTGGGCTGTCAATGCTCGCTCACCGCAACTGCGACAAATATATATGTTTTCTAAGTTCAATCCAATAGCAAAAGGGGACGTCTAAGGGTGAGAGAACCGAAGCTGCATGCGTGCATTCATCAAAAGTTTGCGCTGCATGGCCAAGGGCACACAACTCAACCTTCAATTCACAACCTTACACAAAGCCACAGTCAGCAAACATCGAATTGACTAGCGCCTGGTTCGCTGGAGCGGAGAACGGTCTTGTGGATCCGTGGCAATGACTCTAGATCAACAATTCCTGGAGACTCGAAATGTTGGAGAAAACTTCGTTGGGGGATCTGCAAATCTGCAGTCGGTTGCAGCTCCGCGCCTCGACAGGGTCTGGATGCGCAGTTCTTCTGAACATCGCTCGTGATTCGGTACCCCTTTACCACCCACGATGTTGATACGGCCATCAGCTCGAAGGACACGCAATGTTTAGCAGCAGGAGCCAGCCCAGGGCCCCACACCACGAAACCTAGGATAAAGCCTCAACGCCCAGGTTCCACACTAGGAAACGCCTCGACACCAGGGAGCGTAGTTGTGTCAGTTCCACACTGAAAAGCAAGGCTCTTGATATCGTGATGCGGGTGAAATAGGGTTGTTGCGGATCATCATCCGAGCCCTCCACACAGCACATGTTTGGCTGAGAGCGCGCCCGCGGCAGTTCCTTCCCGCGGGAGTGGGATGGCACATTCCAGCAACGAATGAACAACAACACGAACACCAATCGCGTCACCCGCGATGCTTCATGACCACAAGCTTCCGGTTCCCCACAAAATTATCGTCGGCCTGATCATGCGACACGGCTCGAGATGCAGCAGCACAGGCATGGCTCCCGGGCGCATCCACCTCTGCTAACAGCTGCACGCCCACTCACTGTGTGAAAGAGATTGCAGTGCTCTTGTTTGCATGAGATCTTGCAAAGACCACGACTGCAGCATGAGAGAAAGATCATGTGATAGTGAGGAGTATGTATATGGTTCGGACTGAGCTTACGTGTGATCAGTACACGAAGGACTCCAAATTCCAGAACGCCAGTATACCAGCTATGCAATACAATCTGCCGACCTATCCTCGAACGCCCGAAATCCATATGCATGCCACAGAACTAACGATGGAGAAGTAATAGATACAACGTCGTACAATGAAAGAGTCCTACTATGCGGATTCCTCCTGCTCCAAGTCCGGGACAGATTCCTCATCCGGGACCAACAAATGCTCAACTGCTTTTCCACGCGCATGCTGATACTCTGCGCTCAATCGAAGAGGTGTGAAGATATACACCGGTTGGACATCCTCAAGCCAAGTCTTTTCTGCGATTACGTGCAACCACTCACCGATGCCTGGACCTGGGGAAACCATCTGCACGTTCGCACGACCTGGGACTGCGTTACTCTGATTCTCCAGGCTTGAATCTTGGTCCAACAGGCCTTCTGTTATGTCCTCGTAGCCGTCGTGTAGCGGCGAGTGAATGGATACTTCCTCCAAGCCAACCGATGGCTCGCCAATCTGCAGGTTCTCCAGCCTGCCGAGGAGCAACACGATTTCCTGGTACGGCGAGGGACGTGGAGACAAGATTTCGTGGGATGTGCGACCGGGACCACGTCCACGAAGATCGTGGTAGTGTGTCTGCTCCTCAGGTGAAGAGTCTCCCTCGTCATCAGAGTGATTCGAGTCGTTTGCCGTCTCGCTATCACTCATCCATCCATTGTCGTCGCCATTGCCGTGTCCGGCGCAGCCACATCCACAGCCGCAACGACAACCGCAAATGGTCTCGTTCAGCTGTGGTGACATGTGCGGAGACACTATCATGGGTCTGACTTCGCTCATGGACATGAGGCTCTCGTAACTTTGATCCATTGCGATAGGCTTAAAGCACAACTGATCAGCGTTGTCTCCATATAAGAAGGTCTTCGAAATTTGGCCCAGCAAGGCAACAATTGGGCCAATGAACTGGGCAAGGTTATGGGCGTACCTCAATGGAGAATGGTGAGTATGCACGAACACCAATAGTGCGGTGGTCCGCCAGGCTACCCTTGCTAGAGCGGTAGTCTGTCGCTGTTCAATGTGGCTAGAGAGCCAACGCAGATCAATGCCGCTGGTAAGGTGGACCACTAAGAGTACAGAGTGTTGCTAAAAGGTAAGGGAAGTTGGTCGAGAAGGTGGGAAAGTTTGATACTGACTATCTACACAGCTTTATGGATCGTGAAAGGAGGGGTACGGAGCACCTCAGCATACGTACAAAGTCCTGTGACCGCGACCCTTAACGGAAAGGAAGAACAGCTCACGATTGCCCTACAGATCTGCAGAGCCGCATCCCATTCGCTAATTGAACTTCAATCAAGCTCCATTGGCCCCGAAGTTTTGACTCAGACCATTGTCTACACCAACGAGGTCATCGTCATCTCTGCCTTAGGTTCCGTATGGACGATCATGGAATTTTATAGCGACCGACACCGCAACGGCGTTAGTACACGCGCTGAACCATGTGTATCCACCAAAAGCAAATCATGTACAGCCGCTACAAGCCGTTGTCACTACTTAACCTTACATCTCAGCTATCATGCCTCACGTGGAGCGGGATGTCAAATATTTTCGTCATTGCACCGCCTTATTGGAGGCGACCCGTCCCATCCCACGAGCCGTTCAGCCCTATGATGTAAGGTGCCTATTTTATCCCATGTTACCCCACACATCAACATACAACACCACGTCGATCACAAGATTGCGGAACGAATAACTCGAACCAGGTCACCGGTCGCTACCTTAACTACCAGATAGACAAGGCAAAAAACATTCCGGTCAGTCTTCTCATACAACCGACACGCAGCCTTATGCAGGATAAATTGCATATGGCAAGCAGCTGCTTGCACCTCGGCTGCAAGGTCACCATCGTACATCACGATTGGACACTTCACTTCATGTGATTCGAATTCGATGTAGGCTCCATGCGAACACAACGTTTACCGTCACTGACCATTTACCCTATTCTCCGTAGCCGCTTCCCTATCCACCTGACAAGCGGCAGGTGGATCGGCTGGTAATGTAGCATACAGTAGCTTTGCAACGATGAAGAACACGTGACATTATCTATGGGTATCTCTAGCGCCAGTCTACTGTGTACTGTACAAATGAAACTATAGCTCATCGAACTTACGCAATAGCACATCATCTACTTCGGCAGACGACTTAGCGGATGGCGTCTGTAGCCGAATCGTTGGTACTGATGTTGCTAGCTCCAGTATATCCTCCTTTGCCATCTTCGGTATCGGAGCTTCCCGAATCTTAGCCTCGACAGCAGTGTCAAGTGTGGGCTCGGGGTTCATCTCGACGTGCGTAGGTTTGAGGTGATGGAGGACGACCAGTATCACAACGAGCGAGATGATGGAGATTACTATGCACCCAAACCACTGCCACCAGCCTGCAAACAACGTTAGCACGTGCAACTCCAGATGGATTGTCTTGTGACATACGATTCGTGTCAGCCTCCCACTGAGCCTCACTCCTCGCCCTCCTATCAACCTTCTCCTTTACCTCCGTCAACCTCGCTGTCAGCGCATCCGCCTTCTCCTTGCCCACCCTTATCCTCTCCTCCAGCACAGCGACCTGCTTCTGCTGCACATCGAAGTTGTCTGAGTTCTCGAACTGGCCTTTCACGTCGTTGAGCAGGTCTTGCGCGTCAGTCTCGAAGTTGCCGTGGAGTTCTTTCGTAAGTCCGGAGAGTTCCTGTAGTGTGCCGATTGTTTGGCGTAGGGTGGAGACTTTTTCGAGGATTGAGTAGTAGGTGTCGTCTAGTCGGCGGGAGGTTTTGAGGGATTGGTCGGAGAGGGATTGGAGGGCGGCGCGGAGGTCTCTGTATTTTGTGTTAGAGCCTATAGCTATAAGCTTTGCATTGAAGTGATGCGCGCCTTTCCCTAGCTTCGACCCGTTTGGCTTCTCGCTCAATCTCCTCTGGGCGGAGTGGTCGCGGTGGTGGTATCGTGAGTCCCACATCTTCGCCTGTCTTCTGCTGCTCGCCGCTCTCACCCCTCGCTGGGCTTCGTCGACGACTGCGACTGCGACTGTGACTCGGCGAATTCTCCTTGCTACCTCGTGCCTGCTTCAGCAGATCGCCAAAGCTCGTCGGTGGCTGCAGCGCAGACTGTACGACCTCCTTCGCATGGTGTCGCGTGGAGCTATGGCGGCGGTGCTCGTCGTGATGGTGGTGGTGTCGGTGCGAGGACTTGTGCTTGTGCAGATGCGATCTCCTGCTGCTGGAGTCCGGATCCGAGCTCACACGGACAGACGGTCGGGATTCGCGATCATAGACATTGGGGCGCAGAGGCCGCGCGTAACCTGAGTGCAGGTGGAGATTGTCCATATGGACATTGTGGTGGTGAGGGCTGGTGCGAGCTTGAGAGATGCTAGGTACTGGAGGCGCGGCTGTCGTCACTTGCACCCTAAGCTTTGCGCTAAGCGAGTACTGTAGATGTGGCACCTGATCATCAAATGTTGTACAAACCAGCAGTGTACGGATTTGTACTCAAACGCGTACATAGCAGAATATATGCACTGTTATCGTCTTGATTATCGTATTCTTGGTATCCATAAGTACTGCGAGATGCTGTCCTACAATGAACCAGCCTGAATTTGCCAACATTGAATCTTTCCGCGAGATTTCCTTTAACGCCGTAGACTATGCATGCTTGATGCGCCCACTCTCGAGAGCTTTGGCTCTGGTATCTGAATCTCCTCACTTGCTACCTCTCTGTGCTAAGCGTAGCGATCGAGGCTGCCGTTCTCCTTCGAATCGACGTTTCATTCAGGATCGCAGGAGGAAGGCGCGCACAGCTCGTTCGTTCGTCCATGTTCCACGTGCCTTCTCTACGACTTCAACATGGCATTGCGCTTCTCCCTCCTCTTGAGACGCTCGACGCGCTTCTTGTGCATCTTCTCCTCCATCTTCTGGAATCGTTCCTTCTCCTCCTTCGCTGCGCGCTTCTCACGGATTCGGTCGACCTGCTGCTGCTTTGCTGCTGCTTTCTCGTCCTTCAGCTCCTTCTCCTTTGCCTTGACTGCGGCGAGCGCTTTCCTCTCCGCTGTGCGCTTCTCGAATGATGTCTGGTTTGCGCGAGGCCGGAAGGCGCTCTTGTTGTCGTGCCATTGCTTGCCTGAATGTGCGGTCAGTCTCTTGTACTCTTGGAACCACACTGAGTGTAACCTACCATTCTTCTTCAGTCCCTTTACGGCAGCCGTGGCCGGCGCGGCAGGCGCCTCTGTTGCTACTGCTTCTGACATATCGTGACTTTGGTGGTGGTGTTGGACCGAAATTCACGATCCCCAAGTCTCGAACGCGCCCCAGCGAAAATAATCTGAGCCGATATCGATAAAGCGCCCGAGTCCTACGCTAGGCCTCCTTCGTGCTCGCTCCGTTCTGGTGGGGCAACCCATGGACCCGAAGCTTCGACAGGGTGCAAACCAAAGGATCAGATAACTCGTTATCAGATCTTGAGGGGCGCAGTGCTAGGAGTTTGGATGAGCCATTTGCTCGTCAACGATCTAGTCTTTCACACTGCATATCTCAGCCACGCGCTGTGCGCCATTTCCGCTCTTTGCAGCTTGTGTACTCATGCAGGGTTCTCACAAGGCTAATTGAAAATTTCGTCACGCCTTTACACATTTGCACGATATTGGGTGCCGATTGCCTTGGGTGCATTCACCACCACCCCGTTACAGAACCCACCCCGCGGCCCGCTGCAGATTTGAGGCCTTAGTCGCCCTGTGCTACGTCGTGCACACGACTCCTTCTCCACTCACGAAATCACATAATACCGTGCCCGCGCTCATGGGATTGACAGCTTGAGCAGCCACCTCTCGCCCTCCTCACCGCCTACGATTACTGCTTCGTACAGTACCATGCTCACTGCTTCATGACATAGCTTTGACCAATATATCCTGTATACACATACATACGAATCAATAGCACCAGCACACCCATGGAATTACACGAGAGTCCGGTGTCGGTGGTGGGGGCAAGAGGTGGATTCAACAAACCAGTCATGGTGGAGGAAGTACGTCCCACAGCCATCACAAACGCCAGTGGGCAAGGAGAAGAGGCCTTGAAGGATGTTGTGTGCGGCTCAGTTGCAGGTATTGTTGGCAAATACATCGAGTACCCATTCGACACAGTCAAGGTTCGCCTGCAGTCACAGCCAGCGACGTTACCGCTGCGGTACAACGGGCCATTGGACTGCTTCAAGAAGTCGCTGCAGCGAGATGGGTTCCTCGGCATATATAGGGGCATAAGCGCCCCTCTGGTGGGTGCTGCTGTCGAGACAAGCACCCTGTTCTTCAGTGTAAGTTTTCCACTTGTTGAATGCTTCAATCGCGTTGAGCTGACCATCGAATAGTACCGTGTTGCTGGAGACGCCTTGAAGGCATCTGGAGTTTATCCAGAGCTGAAGAAAAATCCTGATCAAGACTTACCCTACTCAGCGATGCTCGGCTGTGGCATGGTCGCTGGAGCTATCACCTCACTCTTCCTCACGCCGATCGAGCTTGTCAAGTGCAAGGTGCAGGTACCTGTAGAGACATCGAGCGGGATCGTTGCTCGTCCAACCGTACTCAGTAGTATCGTCTCGGTCTATCGTCACCAGGGCATCCTGGGCTACTGGCACGGCCAACTTGGAACCTTCATTCGCGAGACCGGCGGCGGCGCAGCATGGTTCGGTGGCTACGAAGGCATGAAGATTGTCTTCAAAAAGGTGAACGGATCATCCAGCGAGGATCTGCCCATCTGGCAGCGCATGGCCTCCGGGTCCATCGCTGGCGCGGCGTACAACTTCGCGTTCTACCCCGCAGACACCATCAAGTCGCGCATGCAGACAGAGGATGTGGGCAAGCTGACTGGCGGCCGTTCCACTTTCGGCGCGGTTGGCAAAGCGCTGTGGAGAGACCATGGCATCAAGGGCATGTATCGCGGGTGCGGTATCACAGTGGCTCGCTCGATACCCAGTTCTGCGTTTATTTTCACAGTGTACGAGGAGTTGAAGAAGCATTGGCCAGAGAGACGGGTCGATTGAGGTACCATACAGTATCATTTTGGGCGTAACGAGTTGTTTACTGTTGCGCGATACCCTATAGAGGCATTGGGTAGCAAACGGCGTTGGATGGAGTTCGCAAAAGCATATTACGAAGCGATATGATGTAGTTATTACATATCTCAGAGCCAGCTAGATCAAGTACTCACATGGAATTGATTCATCTTCCTCGTTATTGCATAGTAGAACTACGAGCATGTGAACATGCATCAGGATCTCACATGTTGACAACCCTTGTCACTTTTAGCGCGATCTGGGGCATCCATCCAATGTGGGGAAGCTTTCGCCGATAATGTGATGCTATGCCGAGGCCAAATGCTAATCGACCGCACCCAGCTCGATAGCCGGTTGTTTCGCTCAAGCTTGCGACTCAGTCAAATGTACCACACTTTACTCTTCCACCGTTTCTTCACTTCTCGCTCCTTTCGACCCTGACGTTGTTGCTCTGACGAGGTGTGATTGAAGGAGGCAGCAGCGCGTCATCTGCGCGTACCGAGGCACAACAGAGCCTGTCTCTGACCACGAGACATGGACAAATTACATGCGCTCGAGGTCTGGAAGCGCACAATACAATAGAAAATGTGGTTACTGATGTTCTATAGTCTGCGCTCGAGAAGATCGTCCTCGACCCCAAGTACCATGACATCCTCACACTGGTAAAAGGTGTACGGAATGGCATCGTCTACGGAGCCAAAGTGCGCTTCCCGCACGCACTCGTGTATGTCTTCACCACCTCACTTTGAATGCAGAAGCTAACAAGACCTTAGCATGATCTTCCTCTTCCGTTCAGGAACGTACGTCACCCTCAATCCTCTACCCTATACCTCCCTCAAACCCAGCGACTGACAGCACCAGGTTACGTTCGAAATGCACACTCGTCTACAAAGCGACACGGCAACATGCCCGCAACCTCGGTCTCTTTGCCCTCGTATACAAAACCACCATGCTGTTCCTCCGCCACACCTCACCCACCGGCAAAGAGCGCCACTACGACTCCTTCCTCGCCGGTCTTCTCGGCGGCTACACAGTCTTCGGGCGCACAATCCACAACTCGGTCTCCCAGCAGATCGTTATATACGTCTTTGCGCGCGTGTGCTTAGCGCTGGCGAAACTCGCTGTGCAGCCGAGACATGTTGCTGGGACGCCGGGCGGTGGAGGCGGCTGGGAGTTGTTTGGGGATGGAGAGATGAGGAGGAGTTTAGTCAGGAACGGATGGCCGGCCTTTGCGAGTTTGAGTTGGGCGATGGTGATGTATTTGTTTAGGTGGTATCCGGAGAGTGTGCAGAGCAGTCTGAGGAGTAGTATGAGCTACATGTGGATATTCCCAATTCTTTGGTTGGGAAGATTTGCTAACGAGGAGCAGTTATGTGCAGTCAGATCATTGGGACTCCCTACGGACGTTGATATGGCACAACAGATGAGCGTTGCTGTCAGGCGCTGGGCGTTGAGTGAAGACGTACACACGACTGGGCGCGTACTCGATAGAGCGAGAATAGGCATAGGCGAATCGGTCTACCTCACACAGGAACGCAACATGGTAACTACAATAAAGGCGGTTACAAAGCAGGAGCTGATCTAGGCATGTATAGCGACTGAGTGACCTGTCTTGGTATTCTACGCTGATTCCTAGGGCTGAGCCTTCCAAAATTGGTAAATGGTAAATGGTAAAACAAGAAAGTCTGGTTCCTCTGAGAGTTTGTTGGCTACTTCCACACCTTAGCAATTTACGCCCGGCAGGTGAGGCTGAAGTGGGTAGTTGCCGTCCGCGAGTACACCTGCAATTGCTGGAACTTGCACAGTACGAAAACCTCAACGGACTCTGTATTCACATCTCTTCTTGAGCTACACGTCTTACTGGTGCACCGTGCTGCAGCGCACTCAGCCGTTACTTCCTCCTACTATATGCAGTAAACGATGGGATCACCCCTCCCAGAAGCACAGCCTTGTGAAGGTAGCGCCTCTCGTGCATACTTTAGGCCCCCTCCTCACATTAGTCTGTTCCATGCCACCACCTCATCACCAATGGACTGGTGAGCAAGGCAAATTAGGAGCTTGTGTCAGTATTCAGGGGTGTCGCACCTGCTAGTTCGTCACAGACGGATCGGCAGTGTCCAACAGGGATTCAACTTATCAAGGAGCTGGAAACTCGACATGACTCTAAATCCCTCACTCGAGACAAGAGCAGCCTGGCATGACCAACGATCTACAGATGGCGCCGTCCTGAGGATCGGACACTCCACTCAAACAATCTTAAGACAAGCTCGAGATTACAGAGGTCACACACGAGCGAAGGGTACAACCTGCAATCATCGCTCGGATTGGTCGTTATTCCATCGGCGCCCTCGTCATCGGAACGCTATCGATTCTTATTTCCTTCTGCTTCATCTCATTCCTGTGGTGGAGTGACAGCAGCAACGAGACATGGCGACGGATCATGGCGAACGGATGGGCGACACGATCTGTTACACTGGCCGCATGTCATTCGCTCTTCGATTGCAGCTCAAGCCCTGGTAGCCTCAGCTATGCCAGCGGCTCTCGCGCTTCGGTGGCGGCAGGTCAGATTACCGGACGCCGCTGCTGTCTCACTCCTTCGTTGTGCGAACTCAGGCCCCTCATCACTGGTATTCTCGTTGCTTAGAAAACATATGCAAGTCCCACCTACAGCAGGCGTGCTTGCAATCTCCTCGCGTTGACCACAGCCCTTGTAAATATAACCTCGACAGCATTGCTCTCTGATCTAAGGCTGGACGTCCTTCCCGGAAATTCTGGAATAGTCCATTCTGTCAGCCCGTACTTTCACTACGTCCTGTTCTCAGAGCCTCTGCGCCTTCCCTATATGAGTTAGCGCCCGCTCGCTTCACTGTATAGATAAACACCACCATAGGTAGTACTAATCCACACGATTCTGCTCACTTTCTGCCCTTTGAGACATTCCCTGTTTGGACCAACCTCCTGGCGGACAGATTGACTGGAACTCTTGAAACCGAGTCATTTCGGAGGTATAGGCTGGATCCATTTCCAGCTTTCGTTGAGCTTTCCCAGCCTCCTATCGTTCTGCCGCGGGTGTACGATGCTGGTCTACAAGTGAGGGAATTCCTTCCGATCGCCGAACCTGAGCGTCGCTCGCTCATTCGCGCGTTCTCTGGTACGGCTAGTGGGCTGTTCCTGCGAACCAAATGTGTGAAGCCTCGAATCAACGCAACATGGTGGCAGGAGTCGCAGTTCAGCGGCAATCGAACAGCAGATTTGGACCAAGCTGAAGCTGCCGGTCTCGAATTCGTGCCTAAAGTTGGTCAGTTTAGTTGCTCCTTCGGGATGGGCATTGAGATTGGCACTTGGATGTACATGTGTGGTGTCCAACGCTATCTTTTCAACTGGACCAAAATAGATGTGGATCAGATGACACGGCATGATCAATACACTACAGTCGTGAACTATATGGTCATCGGGGGAGGGCAGCTTGATGATTCCGTACTGACAGAGGACTCGAAGTGGCTACGTATACACTACCAGACCAACGACAGCTGTACACTCACGGCCAGTGCCTGCATGTCAATCTATTATGGGCAGTTGGTCAGTACGGTTTGGGCAAACGATGATTCAACCGGCAATACTATCATGCTGGGACCAGTCGCCATCACCTCTTGGTTGGACATACCCGTTATTGAGGTATCTCAAGCCCAAGTTCTTTTGAGCTTACTGAACGATACCATGATACCTGCCCTTGTCATTCATGCATATACCACAATACAATTGCTTTGCCGTACTACTACGATGTCCTGTCCTATGAGCTTGTCGACGATTCAACCAGCATACAGCTCTTCGAGAATATGAGTTTTTTTTTTTTTTTTTTTTTTTTTTTTAGAAATTGGAAACTGGAAATTGGAACTTCGGAAAAGGCAGGTTTTATGAGCGGAGTAACAGAAACATCGAGAGTTGAGTGATTTTGCATTTCGGTCAGGACGACCACGGATCGTATGGCATGCATCGCCGATTCTTGGTCAGAAGGCAGGCAGACAGAAGAGCCATCAACTTGCTTTGAGATGCGTTCGAGTCAGATGGAAAATTCCAGATTCTGCAGATAGGAAGCTAAGCATCTTAGTATACGTTTGGTAGGCCAATTCAATGGTCCTGCCATTACGAACATGATGTGCTCCATTCGCAGACAGCTGTCTTGATTTGGTCAAGTATAAGATAATGTCGAACATGGAGGTACCAGGCAGTATCTTGAGGCCCGAGGAAAGAAAGGGGACGACTGCAGGGTATCTGGATGGATAGGGGCGCCAGAAAGCATGAAAAGAACCCCTGTCCAAGTCTCAAGTTAAGATCAACTTTGAATGAGTGACTCGGACATGAATCATGGTCTCAGGCTTTTTGAAATATCCACTTCCAGATTGGCGTTTGCAAAGAGAGTAGAGTGGAGCACTGGGAGGCCTTTCAGAGCATCATAGGATCCAGAGCGAGAGGGCGGCATGATGTGAGTTGAAATGATTTTCGAAGGGTTCACATGTACCGAGTTAGGTTTTGTCAGTTCGATATGATTATTCCATGTGACTCAAGCTTCATGAAGAGGAGCGCGAAGAAGTTTGTCGCAGGACATGTGGTGTTCCTCAGGGTGATATTGAAAAGGCAAGGGCGAGGCGCGCAGCACGGCGCGACGCTGAGCATGTTTGTGGAAAAGAAAGCAGACAATCTGCCACATGAACATGAAGGTTGTTAATCTTGGATCACTGATCGAGAAGAGACGTGTGGATTGTAAAGGGAAGGGGGAGGGGGGGGGAGATGGACTTATATACCTGACTGAGCAGAATCGCCGCGGCTATGTCACATGTGCGCTGCTGATTGACTCTGTCCGTGCTCTACAATCATCAAGGTATAGTACACCGAAACGCCAGACGTGCTCACTGCATGATGCCGCTTAACCAGAACGAACACGCTCAAACCCATATACATCGCTGATGCTGTCTCCTCTTGTACTCCAATCGTCCTTCAGTCTATGGTCCCCCTCTCGGCGGCTGTCGGTGCGCTGCCTGGTTCCAGATGTTCGCGTGGAGCCCAACATACCGTCCTACCTTTGGGTCATATACACCAATCACGTTCAGCGTCAAGCGCGCTTTGCTGCCGTACACCTCAATCAGGGCATGGACGCCGAACGCACCACGCGGCAGGTGATGAACGTGGCCCCTGTTCGCCTTCTGGAAGTCCTGTCGAAACTGTCCGAGGTCTAGCGTGAGCGCTTTGGGATCTGGAAGGGCGAAACCAAGGTCCTTTGCAGAGCCAGCTGCTGGTGAAGATGATTGCGCAGCTGGCTGCTGTGTGGCCGCAGGCCACGAAGCACCAAAAGGTGAAGCAGAGGCTGCGGTTGCTGGAGGCGCAGCGGGACTCGTAGGCCTCGAAGGGGTTCCGACTTGCTGCATCATTTGCTGGACTGTAAGGTGTTCGCTCTCTTCTGCCCATCCCATGTACACAGCAAAGTCATTCCATGATCGTTCCGCCTTCCTCTTTGTGTCTTCGTACAATGCGCCGGCGGCTGCGGTGGGATAGAGGACTTTGTTGAGTTGGTGGTGAAGGGCAGGTTCGACGTCTCGTGTGGTTTTGCGCCATTCTAGGGCTTCTGTCAATTCATAGCCTGGCCGTTCGTACTCGGGTGGAGGTCCGTCCGGAAACTTGAACTCGATCCAGACTCGACCCTTCTTGTGATCGACTTCTCCAATCTTTGCAACATATGCTGGTGTGCTGCATGCGGTGCGGACGAGATTCACGAGCTCCTGCCGTATTCTCTCTATCCTCGCCTTGTCTTGGCTGACTTTCTTGAACTCCTGCCATTCTGGGTCTGATCCCTTGTAGAAGGTCTTGGGCTTCAGTCGCGAGAATCCAGTGGGAAGAAACAGGATAGCGTCATCGTACTCTTCCTCATCCTCGTCTTCTTCGTCTCCGTCTTCGTCCTCATTTGCTTCTTCGTCGTCTACCTCCTCGAGAGTCCCGTCTTCCTTGCGAGCCTGTTTCTTCCAACGCCCTGGTTTCCGATGGTCTTGCACATCCTCCTCTTCTATTTCTACTTCAAGGCCGAGGTATTGTCCGAGTCCGTAGGTGGCTGTAGCAATAGCCACTGCGCCAACGAGTCGCTGTCTGCTGAGGAAGGGCCTTCGTATCCGTACACGGTGTATCGTTATGCTTTCGTGGCCATCACGTGCCGCGGACTGTACTATTCTCGAGCTGGGCACTCGGTTGAAGACTGAGAAGCTCCGCCGCAGCACTTGTGCCTTGAACATGGCGCCGATCTGCGGGGAGGCAGCAGGCGTTATGAGGGGTGAAAGGCGATGTGGTGAGACATGAGGCGTGCAGAGCAGTGGCAGCACTCGTCGAGTCGCGGCGATATGTAGTGTCCCTCTGTATCAATAAGTCATGCGGTGTGGTTCGTAGGGCTGCGATTGTAGATGGGGGACGGGGGATGGCGAATCACAGCAGGTGAACGCCTCTCAACGCACGGACTGAATCTTGGAAGCTGCGACCTTCGACACTGACGTTGTCTCGCCGCAGCACGCATCCCAACTCCATCCATTCCCGCCACGATGAAGCTATCCTGGGGTTTTGTCGCCTCCTCGCTGTACTGCGCCGCGGCAGCTGCAAAGAACGGCCACGTGTTTACCTTTGATGGAACCAAGAGCCACGCCGCGCCAGCGTCATCGCCCATCGACCCTGAAACAGCTCGATTGATCCTCGCCCAGAGACTCGGCCTGTCGCGATTCCACTCGATCAAGGACGCCGATGCCGAGGCAATCAAGAACATCAACACATACGGAGGGAGACAGCCGCAGCTGTTCGGAGAGGAGGCGGACACATCAAGGGCCCAGTTGCTCGTATGGCTAGAGGACGCCGATGAGAGCCTTGTGACAGGTGGGCAGCCGCCAGCGTGGTCTACGGACGAGGGCTAATATCTGCACAGAACTCCGCGACGTTTCCACTTCGTCGTTCGAGATGTCGAGCCCCCCGCCCCCAGCAGATAACGAGCGCCTCATTGAGGACTTCACAACACAGGCCGAGTCCCTGCCAAAGCATGCCGACCCCAAGGCAAAGACGTACTCTGCAAGCATCGACGCTGACGCTGCGTTGTCTGTGCTCAAGAAGACCACCCTCCACAACGAGTGCTTGACCGTCTTCCGCGCCGATAAGAACGACAACATCAAGAGCAACATCCTCCAGTACACCCTTCCCGGCCTCGCTCAGCGCGGTCTCGATATCACTGTCGTCACCATGCCGCCTTCTTCCGGCAACTCGAAGCGCCGCGTTGTCTCCCCCTACGGCACCTACGCCATGCCCTCCGCCATCGAAGCCCGCCGCAACCGCCAGAACCCCGAGGCACTCCTCTCCTTCACCCCCGAGCCTTCCACCTCCCCCAAGGCCGAGTACCCCGACCTCGAGGACTTCCCCGTTCACACTTCGTCCAAGAAGAGCAACGGCACCGTCCGCGGCATCCTGCCACCCTTCTTCAACTCCCTCGCCTCGTGCGAGAAGACCACGCTCAACTGCTCCGGCCACGGCGAGTGCAAGCTCCTGCACAAGGCTCAAGACAAGACCCAGCAGGACCGCTACGGCTGTGCTTGCTCGCCCACCATCGTTGGTAAGGGCAACAGCCGCAAGGTTACTAACTGGGGCGGCCCGGCGTGCCAGAAGAAGGACATCTCCACACCGTTCTGGTTGTTCGTTGGGACCGGCGTTACGCTGGCCTTCCTCGTCTCGACTATCATTGGGATGATGTACTCGGTTGGCAGCGAGGAGCTGCCGAGTGTCATTGGTGCTGGTGTTAGTGGGCCTGCGAGGAAGTAGATGATGTGATGCAGAGGAGATGCCGATGAGATGCAGAGGAGATGCAGATGAGATGAGATGAGATGCAGATGAGACGAAAGTCGGCGAGGATGAGCGAGATAGGAGGAACTGTATATCTGGTGCTTGACACTGCCATTTCATTAGACAGCGAAGGGAGCTTGTACGATGAGACTGGCTGTTTGGGTCAATATGGGTACGGCGCTGTAGCATTGCATTTTATTACATGAGCACAGAGTTGATCTTCATTTCCGAGAGTGATGAACGAGCTAAGACTCTGAGTTGAGATCGGCATGGTGAGTTGAAATCGGCATGGTGAGTTGAAATCGGCATGGCATTGAGTGAAGACGCATCTTCTCAATGCTGCCCATGAGTATCATACTGTGGCCCTGCCAACACCTCAACGCCAGTCATGCAATGCGCGTAATAAGCACCCTGCTTCCGTCGCCACAAAAAAACATGCTCCCCGTTCAATCCCTCGAGCTCGCAACCACGACATCAGCACGCGCTCATTTCTTCCCCTTCCGCTTCTTCTTCCCGCTCGGGCTCTCGACCATAACCGCATCTTCCCCCATCACACTCCCCGCTACGCTGGCCGCAGGCGTTCCCACAACGCTCCCTGTCCCTGCAACGCTGCCCTCGCGACTCCTGATCTTCTCCTCGTCCAGCTCCTTCATGAAGGAGCCCTGGATCTCGGCCCGGCGGCTGTTCCACCACTGTGATTCCTTGGGTGCTTTGGCGAGGATCTCGTCGAGACACTCGCGGATGTGGTTGTTCTGGGCCATTTCGGACGCGGATTGGAAGATGGACTGGCCCCAGTTGGGCGCGAATGCGTTGGCCTTTCGTTGTGTTAGCAGGGCACGTCCGATTGATGTTTGTGGTTTTGTGGCTTACCTCCTGCACAACATCCCTCAGCTCCTCCTCAATCTCCTTCTCCGCGCGCTCAAACCGCTTCCACAAATCATCGCCCACGCTGCCCCTCTGCAGCAGGACCTGGAGTGCCTGCTTCGCGTTCCTGATCTGCACAATGCGGTGGATGTCCTCGGTTGCGCGGCGCAGGAGTGCAGCTTTCAGGATGCTGTCCGGGACTTTTGGGTCTTCTTGGTGCAGCAGCGACAGGTAGATGTTGCGCTGGAGATGTTGCGGGAACCAGGGCTCGAGAGACGAGGCGGCGGCTGCTTGGCGCTTGCGGTACAGGGACAAGAAGACTGTGAGCGAGCCGATCATGATGAAGAGGTAGGCGACAGGGACCAGGAGCATGAGCCAGTCGACGGCGTCGAAGGGCCACATTTTGGCGGTGGGCTGCTGTGCAGGCTTTCTTCAATTATGGGTAATTAATCCGTGGATATTCTCCGAGGGTGAAAGGCCCCTGTGCAGACCGACTGGAGGCAAAGGAGCGACTATAGAAAGGGTCCGGACGGTGAGTGTGAATGTCTGGACAACTTTTGCTGTGAATGATGCCAGATGTTCGTTCACCAGGCGCGCTAACACTGCGGCGGGACATCCCTGTCGGTCGTGCCTGCCGCCCGGGCTTAATGACGACTAAGTTCCGCGAGCTTCGAACGCGCATGGTAGCGAGCACCATCACCTAACCACTTCCACCTCCTCTCCCTCTTAGCTATACCTTTATAGTCAGCCTCTTGCCCTCTGCTCAACTCCACACAGATACCGCACATCATGATCCTCCGGTTCGTGAGCAAAGAGGGTCAGTTCCGCCTCACTGTCGAGCCCACGACTACCTTCCCAGACATCCTGCCTCAGGTGGCGGAGAAACTGCCTAAGAATGTCGAACTCGCGAGTGTCGCTGTTAGCAACAAGCCCCAGGGAGGAGACGCCAGGAAGATTGCCTCGCTGAAGGGTGTGACCTTCCAGCAAGTTGGACTATCGTAGGTAGCTTGCTGCGTACCGCTACCAGAGCTAACATGCCCACAGACACGGCGCACAACTCTTCCTGAGCTTCGACGAGCAGTCTACGACACTGAACGGTACACCCGAAGCTCCAGCAGGAGCAGCTCGCCTGAATGGCAAAGCCGTCGAGCAGTCCGACATGCCCTCGGTGCCCCTCGGCGGCCCCACGCAGCTGATCAAGAACCCATGGGAAGTGGTGAAGCAATCACCGCTCGACGACCAGCTCGATAAGCTGGATGGCAAGATCCCACGCAAGCGCGATGTGAGAATGTGCACACACGGGCCGAAGGGCATGTGCGACTACTGCATGCCTCTAGAGCCCTACTCTGCAGAGTACCTCGCCGAGAAGAAGATCAAGCACTTGTCGTTCCACTCGTACCTACGCAAGGTCAACTCTGCAAAGAATAGGCCAGAGCTCGGAAGCTCGTACATCCCGCCGCTCAACGAACCATACTACCGCGTACGACCAGACTGCCCATCCGGCCACAAGCCGTTCCCAGAAGGCATCTGCACCAAGTGTCAACCCAGCGCGATTTCGCTAAAGCCACAAGAGTACCGCATGGTCGATCACGTCGAGTTCGCATCGATACAAGTCGTCGACGATCTGATCAACTTTTGGAGGAACACAGGGTGTCAGCGATTAGGCTTCTTGTACGGCCGGTACGAGGCGTACACCGAGGTGCCGCTGGGGACGAAGGCTGTCGTCGAGACCATCTACGAGCCGCCACAGGTCAACGAGCTGGACGGTATATCACTTGGCGACTGGGATAACGAGAAGGAGATCGATGAGATTGCTGCGCGGTGTGGGCTTCAGAGGGTCGGCGTGATATTCACAGATCTTCTGGATGCTGACAAGGGCGACGGTTCTGTCATCTGCAAACGTCACACCGACTCATACTTCCTGTCTTCCCTCGAGATCACGTTCGCAGCACGATACCAGGCGAGATATCCACGGCCATCGAAGTGGAGCGAGACGGGGCAGTTTGGATCGAACTTTGTGACTTGCGTCATCAGCGGCGATGCGGAAGGGCAAATTGGTATCTCGTCGTACCAGGCATCGAACTCAGCGGTAGAGATGGTGCGCGCAGACATCATCGAGCCATCAGCTGAGCCTTCGGTCATGTTGGTACAAGACGAGGCAGACAACGAGACTCTGAACCGATCACGATACATCCCCGAAGTCTTCTACAGACGGATAAACGAGCACGGCGCGAACGTGCAGGAGAACGCAAAGCCAGACTTCCCTGTCGAGTACCTGCTGCTCACACTTACACACGGTTTCCCCAAACAACCGAATCCTTTATTCACAGGCGGCAAATTCCCGATCGAGAACCGCGAAATCATGGGCGAGATGGCCGATGTGTCGACATTGAGCAAGTCGCTCAACGCGAAGGCGAATGGGCTTGCGCTCAACACTACGAGCGGCCTCAACGCTATCTCAAACTTCCACCTCCTTTGCTTTGTTCACAACCTAGGAATACTGTCGAAGGTACGTCAAACATTTCTACTAAACAAGGTCGTGTACTGACGCATGCTACAGGATGAAGAATCTCTCCTCTTTAAGGTTGCATCGACACACGACACATCAGAAGGCTCAGCACTCCAGCACACAGGAGGCTGGGCAACGTTATTAACGATTCTAAAAGAAAGTGGTGAGCGCCCCCCTAAACGATCTCATTACACCTCGCATCCGTCTTCTTCTGCTTCGCATTCCGCCAGTTGGGGGGCGGCTCATCGCAACATTGCGCGACAGCCCTCCAATGGCTCCGACTCCGATTCTGTACAGCTGGCTAAGAGGCTCAAGGCTAGTAGCTTGAGGGGAAAGTAGAAACTTCCCTGATGGTTAGGCCTTTGGTGTGTAGGTCCGATCGATCGAACGTGTGCATGTATTGTGGGGTGGACGGGTTGACATTGCGGGCATGCATGGATTGGCGTCATGGGGAAGCTCTTCGACGAGCAGTTAGCATGCTAGACCTTCACAAACAAGGAACGAAACATCTCTGACTTCGAGCGCCTGACCTGTCGTTGTGATGCTGTCATTGGCGGACCGTGCGCCTGCTTGAACGTGAGAACGCGCTTGCTAGTCGCGTCGCGTGTTCCACTTTAGCTCTGTCTGCTCGTCCCCGCAACATCTCAATCACACAACACAGGATTGCACAAGATGGCGGACTTCTTCAATTTAAAAGCGCGGCAACAAGCTGCTGCTCAAGCCAGCTCTTCAAAAGCTCCCAGCACAAAGCAACAGCCTGACCGCCTGCAACCATGGGTCGAGAAATAGTACAGCATTCATCGTCCCATCTGCGCATAACAAAAGCTAACAATTTCGCAGCCGTCCAAAGACACTCTCAGAAGTCACGGCACAAGACAATACCATCCAAATCCTCTCGCGCACCCTCCAATCTTCCAACCTTCCACACATGCTCTTCTACGGCCCGCCAGGCACAGGCAAAACATCCACAATTCTCGCCCTCGCAAAACAGCTCTACGGCCCCGAACTCATGAAGTCGCGCGTCCTCGAACTCAACGCCTCCGATGAGCGCGGCATTAGCATCGTGCGTCAGAAAGTCAAAGACTTTGCGCGCCAGCAGCTCAGTTCCGCACCCACATACAACGTCATGACGGAAGACGAGCATGGTGGCGAAGGCAAGATGGTGCGGTATAGGGACAAGTACCCCTGTCCGCCGTTCAAGATCATTGTCCTGGATGAGGCGGATAGTATGACACAGGATGCGCAGTCTGCGCTGAGACGAACGATGGAGACGTATAGTAAGATGACAAGGTTCTGTCTTGTGTGTAACTACGTTACGCGCATTATTGATCCGCTTGCGTCGAGATGCAGTAAGTTCCGCTTCAAGAGCTTGGATCAAGGAAACGCTGTGAAGCGTGTGGAGGACATCGCGAGGTTAGAAGGGGTGCCACTCGATCAGGGCGTCAGCGAGGAGTTGGTGCGGGTCGCAGATGGCGATCTGAGGAAAGCCATCACATTCTTGCAGTCTGCAGCGAGACTGGTGAGCGCTACACAGACTACCAAGGAGTCAAGTCGGAAAGGCAAGCCCGTGATCGACGGCGACGAGATGGATGTCGACTCCGGCACCACTCTTGTGGACAAGAATACCGTCTCTCTGCAGTCTATTGCGGAAATTGCAGGCGTGATTCCCGCGACTACGCTCAACACATTCTCGGACTCGCTGTTTCCCAAGAGCTCAAGTCGGAGCATACGGTATAATGAGATCGCAAAGGTGGTGGAGAATATGATTGCAGAGGGGTGGAGCGCAAGTCAGACTGTTGGACAGCTGTATGAGCAGGTCATGTTTGATGAGAGGGTGGAAGATATTAAGAAGGTGCGCTTGGCTGGCGTGTTCAGCGAGACAGACAAGAGGCTCGTGGACGGTGGAGATGAGCATCTCGCGGTCCTGGATCTGGGCGTTAGGGTTGCGGATGTACTGTGCGGCGCCTGAGGAAAGGTTGTCCAAGCGCCTGGGGGCCACGAGTTTGAACGAGGTACAAAGATGCATTATACCATATGTTTCGATTCACGTGGATTGTTTGCATCTGCAGAAGCGACCTCATGTCAGCAAAATTCTACCTTCTCTTCTTCTTATCTTCTTCCTGATCTTCCGATCTCCCTTGCTAAGATTCACCCACAATATGCCACACAGCGACTCCAGCAGCTCTACTACGTCATGCTACAGCGGAGAGAGCTGGCGTGTTACTGACAGAACTCTTCGCCGCTCTGTGAAGGATCCAAACAGTAAGGACGCGCGCATTGAGGCAAATTTTCCACCGCCTCTCAGTTGATAACCAGCTTCTGAAGATGGAGAATGAGAGATTGAGAGGGGCAGTCAAGGCCAAGAAGAAGCAGGGCAAGGAGGGCAAAGCTCTGCTTCTAATTCAGCGGAAGGAAAGTTGTTCTAAGACTCAGTGGTGGTCTCCGAGTAAGGTGCAGGAAGCTCGCTTTTGTCAGCGCGTATTTGCAATAGAAGAAGAAGCAGAGAAATTCAAAAAGGTGAATGCCAAGAAGCTGAAGGAGTCAACCCAACTACTCCAACAAAAGCTTGAGCAAGAGAAGCGTGAGAAGCGAGCGAGAGAGAAGGAAGAGCGTGACCGGAGGAAGCCTCAAGAGTACAAAGTGATTGAGGAATGCAAGGCTCAAAGAGAGCGTGATAGGCAAGCTCACGACGCTGTAAAAGCTGTATAATTATCTCACAAGAGCAAGCGCAAGGCTTCAGAGCCTCCAGCAGTAAAGAAGACGAAGAAGTGTGCTGCTGTGGGTGCTGTGGGTAGTCCTTCTGCCGCAGAGCCAGTTCCGGCGGCCCCAGTCAATACCACACGCAGCGGCTGCACCTCCACACTTCCGCAAAGGTTTATATGAGCAAAGTTTGTCGTATAGGCCCATAGAACACTCCACTAAAAAATCTCGTGATAATTGGTTTTGTATGTGGCTCTACAGCCTCATTTTTGCGTGGTGCGGATGTTGGCCATCGCATGCATTCGGCAAACGCGCGCATCCCGTGCATGGACACAGTACCTCCCACCAACAACGGCGCCTTCCTTTCCCGAGCACCGTGCCGCATAGACTCTCTGCATTGACCCAATGATCTCGAAGACCGCACATGGGATTCCTCGGCCCAAGACGAACAAAGCCACATCTATGGTACCATTTCTCGCACCGTTGATGCTCTACCAGGATGGGGTTGATACCCGTGGGGTAAGGGCCGCAGCTCCACCTCGCGACGCTCGGTGCAGGGCTTCCCCGCGGAAAAGCTAACCGCATGGAGAAGATACCTAGGCAATTTGTCTGGCGTGACGCGCACATGCAGGTACGAGACGGTGTGCCATGTGAACGAAGGCATGGCACGAGGGGCTTGGAGCTGGGCGACACATGTGGGGAGATACTTAAAAGCTTCACGGTCCTGTTGCAATGCTATTCTGGGTTGAGGTAACAGATACGTATTTGAGTACCCCACCCACACTCGAGAACTACATTGTATAACACCACATCACCACTACGAACATAACAAATTCGTGAAAAGAACAGACAGAGCACGATACAGTCACAATGGCCGCCCCAGCATCTGTCAACGTCAAGAACCTCCAAGGAAAATGGGTCATGGTACATCAAACCCACCATCACCTGCCCGTACCCCCACTAAGTCACCATCCCAGAACAAGAGCCTCTCTGACGCCTTCGACCCCGTCCTCGCCCTTCAAGGCGTCGGCTGGTTGACCCGCAAAGCCCTGGGCGCCGCAACAGTAACCCAGCATCTCAAGCACCACACCGCCGAAGACGGCACATCAGCCCAGATCGACATCGACCAGCTCATCTCTGGTGGTCTCAAGGGCAGCTCTGAGAAGCGCACACTCGACTGGCAATGGCGCGGACACTCCGACTGGCTCTTCGGCACGCTCAAAGGTCGCTCGCGGTACACCACACTCGCTGCCGTACTCGAGGAGGCGAAGGGCAAAGGCGTCACAGAGGAGGATGCAAAGTATCTCACCGAGGGATGGCTCAAGGAGATTGAAGAGGGCGAGGTGATTGAGAGTTTTGTGGATAACGAGGGGAACAAGTGGACGGGGTGGCAGATCTGGGGCTTTGCAGATATTGGAGGCGAGAGGAAGTTTGTGAGACGCGTTGTGGTGAGGAAGTCGGATAAGGATGAGGTGAAGAGGGTGAGGCTTGTGTATGATTTTGCTGGTGAGTTGGCGTAGGTGTGAGTACCTCCTATTTCGTACCTTCCGTCAAAGTCGAGATTGCTGTTCATCATGTGCATCAGGTTTGCGAGTTCTATTTTTTGACTCTGGTCACAATGAAGTTGCGCATCAATTCCTTAAACCATGCTGTTTGAAACATGGGAAACACGGTCCTGTCACGGAACGCAAGACTTGGTGTAGCGCCAAACATGCATGGATTCTCCAACCACGAACTTAAACATCAGGGGTAAACTCGAACACCAACCTCACAAATATGGCTTCAAGTTCTTGGCCTTGACACCTAGCTCAAGTGACAGTTTTGAAGGTTCAGCAAGGACTCTGATCTATCTCCCTCGCAACCTTGGGCTTGCCATGGGTATCGTTGTCCTCGTTGAGCGCTGCCACCTTCCCTTCTACCTTCCGTTCCAACTTTTACTCACTCTATGTGTCAATGCGCAGTGCGCTGATCAATTCTTTTCGGACTTCTTCTAACCATCTTGTCAAACATTCTGCACCTGTCACTCCGTGGTTGCACGATCGTTCATCAAACGCCCCACAACGACTGGTCGAAACGCTACACTTGTACCGTCTCAGTCCCCATCAGACGCTTTGCGACAGGTACCAGTGGTCTTATAGCCTGGATGGGCACGCAGGAACCCGGCTTGGACATCCAACCAATTCTTTGTTATTACCTCTGTGTAAGTGACTACGACAAAAAGGCCATTATTCGGCTGGGTTGGGAAATTGAATCCTCAGCTGGTTTTGCATACGCTTTCAGCTTGTTCGGCGGAAAAAGGGTTCTGAACTCATCTTCGCCTTCACCGTCTCCACTTTTCGTGGGTACCTGCCTACGACAGTTGCGCTTGCCTTGTTTGTCAACAACAGCAACGACACGACGCACCTCGCGCACGAGCATTCAACACGCCACACGATAGCACAATACCACGCTTACCACGCTTACCACGCTTACCACGACATCAACATCGCAAACATGAAATCAACAGCTATTCTTTCCCTCAGCGCCCAAGCTGCCACCACCATGGCCACCGCACACCCCAACATCCATGCCGTTGCGGACCTCATCGCACGCGCCATCGACCCAGCGACCATCGACCCAACCAAGCTCTCCGTCCTCTCCGTCCTCAAGACAGCAATGCCCACCGGCACCGGCACCGACATTGTCTTGCCTACCGGTGATGTGGCCCCGCAGTGGTACAAGGATCTGCCTGCGGATGTCATGGTGCTGCTGGCGCAGATGTATCCCGCGACTCCTACTGTGGCAGTTGCGATGAGTCAGACTACGAATGCGAGTTTGAATGGGACTGAGATTGCGGTGCAGAAGACAGCAAGTGTGTCTGAGAGCCAGACGACGCTCACCAGAACGCTGGAACTCGTACCCACATCCACGGCGGCCGCCAACAAGACACTCTCGACAGGCTCACCAAGCGACAACTCAACGAATGTCACACTTTCTACTGGAGCGCCGAGTCCGACGCAGTCCGTTTTCTCGATTGGTGCTAAGAATACTGTTGGGACGGGGAAGTGGTCGGTTGTGATGGGGTTGGGTGTTGCTGCGGTGTTCTGCTTCTTTGCCTAGATGGTTGTGGGTAATCTCGTTGTCTACGGAGTACGGGACGCGCAGAGATATGGTGCTGAGAAGGGTGGGGCATTGGAGAGAGTGATTGCGCTGCGCGCAGTGTTGGCATAATTTCATGGATGCTGGGTTTTCAGAGGGTTTTCTTATATCATTGTGTATTTGTAAGAGTGAAGACGAGTCGATGACATAACGATGGAATCTCGTTGAGCGCAGTCGTATGCAGGGCATCGTCGACGAAAGGAGTTGGAGTATGGTGTATATAGCTTTTCTTCGAGATATCCCAAATGTTTGTTTACTTTGGATATCTAGCCAATCTCATCACTCTCTTGCATGTCTTTGTTCCCTTGGTCTCGTCTCATAAGTTTCTGAATCGGGCCAACCCTTCCACTCAAGTGTCAGCGTAGTGCAAGAGCCTTTGTACCCAGTTCGTAGCACTTCAAGAAGGGCAAACGTTCCAGCCGAGATGAGACAAAGAAATTACGTCTCACCAACAGCACGGGACAGCATCGTACAACTATCAATCGACCACAGTAAAGAAGACCACTTCGCTGGTTGTCGCATCTACATCAAGAAACGAACATCAACGAAGAGCCCATCGCCGGACTTCATCAACGACTGATCGCCTTCTGTCAACGCAATGATGACATCCACCCCCTTAATTCTCACCCTCACCGTCCTAACCGCAGCAATCCTCGGCCTCCTCATCCTCTGGGTATTCATCAGCTACACCAAAGACCGGCGCGCCCGCCACACCCGAACCCACTTGCACACCCAATCCCCTCTCCAACTCGACCAACAAGCTACATGCGCGGCTGAAAACTACGAGAGCCGCGTGCACCTCCACTGCACATACCAGCCGTCCGGTACACCGCACGGCGCGGGCCATGATGGAAGGGT
Organism: Macroventuria anomochaeta; assembly: GCF_010093625.1. Taxonomy (NCBI): domain Eukaryota; kingdom Fungi; phylum Ascomycota; class Dothideomycetes; order Pleosporales; family Didymellaceae; genus Macroventuria; species Macroventuria anomochaeta. The sequence goes on from NW_022985376.1 coordinate 90,385, forward strand.
TGAGTTGCAACATGTAAAGGACCTGAGAAGAGGGAATGAGAGGGAGGGAGATGGGGAGGCGGATAAGGCGGAGGTTTGGCTGAAGAGGGGGGCTAGTAGGGACGATCTGAGGAAAGTATCTGAAGAAGAGAATGGTTCACTTGGTACGAGGACAGTGAGGGTTTGGGGGAGAGAAGGGGATGTTGGGGTTTGGGATATGACTGGTGGGAGGCCGAAGGGGTAGATTGTGGAAGGCTGTGGAAAGACTCGATGGACACCGGTGTTGGAGTGATTGGAATCTTTGTCGATGATCTGTTCGTAGGAAGTGAAACGAGGTCGGTTGTAGCGAGTATGGCAAGTCGACATGGCTGAGTTGTGGTTGACGAATCCGATTGGTAGAGCAGGTGCGAAGGCGAACACAAGAGTGTGCGAGGCAGCAACCTCTGTACATCTTTCAGGCAACGACCAAGGGTTTTGCAGCACAGTTCCCGGAAGAGGCTAGTTAGCACCTGGGCATAATCTCCCCTTTACATATCATCTTCAACGCACACTCTCTCAATTCACGCTCAAATCCTACCTTCTCTGACTATGGCTTCGAGTTTCGATCGTGATGACACAGTCGCTGCCGTTCGAGATTACTACCACTTCCTCGCCAAGATGTACCTTGCTGAAGACCGTATTATGGAGCCACCACCAGGCGGCTGGCCGAACATCACCCCAGAAACCATGCGACCTCTGGAAAAGACTGACGAGGTGGTCAACTTGTTGCGCCATTTCCCTTACATCAGAAGCAACGACATAGACATAGTTCAAATTGTGCCGTACGGGGAGACTGCTGTTTAGCCGGAATACGCAAATCTCGAGTGTGTTGGTCTGTACGGACGGCGATGATGGAGGTGGAGAGGTGTGGGCAGGAGGAGTACCTCCATATTGTGTTGGACTGACTATCGCTGCCCGCGACGACGTCATTTGCTTCTGGACACCTTTCGAGGCTGCATCTGGTGGATGGAGTGTCCCCACGAGATTGCGTAGGCTCGAGCTTTGACAACTCCAACCACCCAAGAAGAAAGAGACGAGGCAAATGTACCCGTGATAGTTGAAGACGACGGGTTTGGTATCGAGTTGGATGACGAACAGACGTCTGATAAGGAAGACAACGAGTCCCGTACCTCTGGTGAAGAAAGTCTGCCCACGTCCGATGACGAAGCGCAAGGAGGCTCTGATGACCAAGTCGACGACGATGAGGAACAGTTAGGAGAGGAAGAGGAAGATCTCGGACCGGAATGGATACAAGGCTTCTGGTTCCCTCAATGGGGTATTCCCGAATTCTTCGAGAAGATGAAGAAGCATTATCGACAACTCGACTTCGTTCCAAGGAACTCAAAGGAAGTTCTTGAAGGCTGGCCGCGTGATAGCAAGGAGCCCATGCTTGTGGGTTTGCTCAAGCCTATTTATCGCAAACATGGCTGGCCTAATCTGGAACAATATCGAAAGGAGGAGTGTATGAAGGAGATTGAAGAGGCTTTACGTAAGGCTGGCTCTGGCCGGTACAGTTACGAATCAGATTCTTGATCTTGTCGTTCATTGTTAAACGAGCTGTTGGATATGTCAAAAGTCGCTGAGAGTATATTGTGACCAACCTTTCCAACAGTTCAGACGCTCGGACAGAGCAACGTCGCCAGTGCCGAATGCTGTGTGCGGCTGAGTCATGACTACGGACGTTTCTTTACAGCCATCAGAACCATCGCTCTGGATGCACTTACACTGCATATCCTCTTGACACTCCCAAAAGAGCTCCATATTGCCAAAGTATAGAATGCGAGGGACCAGAACTCGTTCTTGAAATGCCTATGCTCTAGACAAGAGGGGAAATTCCTCAGGTAGATCTGCCTTTTCGGGGTACGGTGAGCCCCAGGCACTAATGACCTTATGTTAGATATCAGCACGTACAAACAGATGGTCCGTAATGCCGTTGCAGGTCAACTTCCTCTGTACAAGTTTGTGGCCAGGCTGACATAATCCACCGTCGCCAGAAGCTGCACTGGCTGCTGATAATGTCAGGCACGAATCTGCATACACGCTCGCCATAGTGGGTGATTCTCGGCACCAGTCGTCTTGATCATCTTGTATGATACACAAGGCATCGATCCAAAGATAGCGAACTCCAAGCCATCGAGTGAAATTGACCGCATGCTGAAATGTTTTGGGAAGATCGGAAAACTGTATCCGTAGTTTGTGCTCGTCAGCGTTCCTCGTCGTCGTTTTCAGTGCGCAACCACTTGAACCCCAGCAGTGTGAAAGGCAGATATACCGTCCAGTGTATAGAGCAGTCGGCTCAAGGAGACAGATATCCTCATCGGCGTTTTCATGGGTGCCAAGGTCCAAGATACGATTAGGCAACACTCGAGTAGGTGCATCGCCGGCATCACAACAGCTCGTATGGTTCTCGCAGCATTCTGCCAGCCACTTACGAGCTTTTGACCGTGAGCCAGAGATAACCCATCTTGCTTCAAAGGCAGCGCGGGTGTGATGTGAACATACCCTAGCAAGTACGTATTTCCGTCAGAGCTGAAGAGATTGATAGCTGGCGTGTCGTGCATGCCAATTCCGTTCGTGGTGTGATGACAGCCCTCACAATCATGCGAATACGACAGGATGATCTCGCCGGATTGGCCGAAGGCACCATCATGAGGGTCAAGCATGACCAGTGTTCCTCGACAGGGTGGGTTATCATCAAATTTCTTAACAAAAATATCGATGATCTGCCACAAGACGTTGCAGCCGACACACCCTGCTCCGGCGGACTCGCGCACCGTACTAAAACTCGAGTCTGTCTCGATATAACAGAAACTTTCGTTTTTATATCCATTCCACAGGTCGCAAACAGGGACTGTAATCTATTAGAACTACGCTATGTTTTGGATGAGGCCCCTGACTAACGATGGAAGACATCTGGATATTACGGTGTTGGGTAAGGTTGTCGATATGGGTATTGAATCGAGAGAAAATCGACACGCGAATTCGCGGGTTGCTATGAATGCAGCGTCGACTTGCAAGTCAATCAGTTATGAATAAAACACCATGGCGCAGTTGCACTCAGTCCGGACGTCACCATGTTGACGTTTGTACCTCGCTGAAAGTCGCCAACAAGTAGTTCGTAGCACTACGCTAGAGCAGTGTCTAAGAGCTTGTGTCTAGCGACACATTTGTCACTTTCGAGCGTAAGCAAATTGCAGCATCAGGAAAACCTCCTAAACCGGCGTTGCTGTATTGTAAGTCTCTGAGGGCCTCCAAGATCTGGGTTCGGTGCTCAACTTGTTGGCGGGTTCCTTGAGGGCACAAGAGGCTGGATAAGTGGTCATGAGACGACTCTGTTTTTGCGGAGACCAGGGCGTCTCGGGCAGCAGTGTGCTGTACAGCAAGTAAGAGACAGTCCATCATGGCTCGCTTAGACCGCATGGTCAGTCAATGAGATGTGGTTGTGATAGGAACGTGGCAGGCGCGGTGGAGCCGGTACGCTAGGCACTTAGCGGGGTCGGTGCGGCGGTGTCCAAATTTCCATGACTACTGTAAACAACTGCTTGTTGTCCTCGCGCGCTTGAACCCTTTCTCTCTTTCTACCAGCTCAGAGTACCGCCATCGTCACACAAACACAGCATTACAAGTCGCGCTACGACCGCGCTTCTTCGCCAATCGAGTCTTCGTCGTCTGCCCCACTACATTCACCCTCGCACAGCACACTGCACGAGCACACGAGCTTCGCCATCGCAGCACACCGATCCTCAAAATGACCGCAGACATGGACATCGACTTCACGCGTCGCAATAAGAAGCCTCGCCCGTTGTCCGAGCATGAGAAGGAGAAGCTAGACGAGTTTGTTGACGCGATCCACTACTCGGCAAGGTGCGTTGTTTACTCGGGACCCTGCGGGCGCGCCCGCTAACATTGCAAACAGATACTCAGACGACCAGTTCGAATATCGCCACGTGCAACTGCCTAAGCAGATGCTGAAGATCATCCCTAAAGACTACTTTGATGGCGCTAGAGGCACACTGAAGCTGCTGTGGGAAGAGGAATGGAGGGCACTAGGCATCACCCAGGTATGCGAAATCAATCGGTAAACTCATACAGTGTGCTAATATATGCGCAGAGCTTAGGGTGGGAGCACTACGAAGTACACGAGCCGGAGCCGCATATTCTCCTCTTCAAGTATGTTTTTCCAATCTGCAGATGACAACAATGGCACTGATAGAGCATCTCTAGGCGACCGATCAACTATCAGCCTCCTATGCACTAAGATAATGTGCACTCCATTCATCCATAGGGACAGCTTCCCTTGCCGATTCGACGATCGCAACCGCTGCGTCCACCGACCCACGATGGGGCATGGCACCTTGCAGCGACACAATCCAGCTTCTTTGTCTATTTTGAGCGCGACATGTTAGATATAACGACGACATGATCATGGCGGAACGAAGGACGTGCTGGAGCTAGAGCTATACAGGTCATTTGGACACCCACGGCAACGGTACCACCATGGGCTGGTAGAAAGGCCCACCTTGTACATACGGCTGTTGCACAAGCTCGGTGAGGCATCTGGCCGCGAAAGAGTGTCTTAGGCTCATTGCCCCTGCTCAGCAGAGAGCATCTATGTTAGCTACCGCCAATTCTTAGGGAATATCAAAGCATCACTTCACCAAAGCGCCCCACACACAGGTACAACGGCTCAGAGACCTTCGAAAAGTCAGACGCATCCTCGAACGCTCCTCGGACCCATCTCCTACCATATCGCGAGAAAATTTACCGTCCAGGAGTCGTTTGTCACGACGATCACGGGAAGCCCATCGTTCACTTTTGGACCCTTTCCTGCCCGCGATCCGGATTCACCTGCATCAGGGTCCCAGATGCAGTTCGCCCGTGTCTCCTGATCGATCTACACAATCCGCCCATCTGCTACGATCAGTCCTTCCAGCGTCATACCACGCACGGCAGGTCATGTGAACTCCTCATTTTTCATCGTACTGACCTATTTGTTCGTGACAAGAAGGAATTTGAAGGAGGCGAGCCTGGTATAGACTACTTAGTATTGCGGAAGGGATATCGCGCGGTATATGCCAATTCTATAACCTTACGAGGAGGGCAAGAGTGTTCAATTTTAATACCATGCCTGCAATGTCCTCGACACCTTTGAGACATGGATATACAGTGAATGGTGAAGGCTTGCACAACAACATCATAATGTAACAGTAATACTTCACTTTTAGACTTCGAATCGAGCTTTCTCCAACATCGCCCTAACACCAACCCAGGTACGTACCCCGGACTAAATCGGCCCGGCGTCGACCCAATGCTGGGGCTGAGATGTCATCCATTTGCCGTCGCGCCAAAACCTCAAGGCCTCCGCTGTCAATCACATGCAGATCTCGGGAAAACTCTCTCGTAACAACATCTGCAACTCTGGGTCCAGCGGGCAGATCTTGAACCGGCTACAGCAAGCGGAGTGACGAGCGTAGCCTCGAGACTGACTGCAGCCGCGTGTGACTTTACCTTGTACAAGTACCGGGCCAAGATCGCACAGATTACACATACCGCTCGAAAGGCGCAGCAGGAACAGCAGGCTGGGAATTTGAGATATCGCTTATGGGTCCTTTTGCTGCATGCAGCTCCAGCCGCTCAACGACAGCAAGTTTGAAGTTGCTGACTTGTAGAGGGCTAGCTTTGAGGTTACGTACAGGTATCGATTTTGCCAGATTGCGATGTCTTGGAAGGTTTGGCGTTGCCCAAATCTGCCGCGGAAGGCTTGAATCTGTAACCGATGGTCCGAGTCGTGTTGCACAGTAGCAGTGGTGAGCCTTTGGAAAGCACACGACCAGGATTGGCGGAGATTCTCGGGCTCTCAATGGCCGGTCTCGGAGCGGTGGAAGCCATGCCTGAAGTGTGAGCGGTGAGGGCCGACGGAGGCTGGGGCGGAGCGGAGATCATATCGCGAAGGGGCACGTGTGGTCGCAAGGCTGCAGATTCGAGAACCGCCATGATGGGCCCGTGTACGGTGACCTTACGAGCATTTCCAAAGAAACCTTGAATACATACGCAGGCTCAACATCACTCCGCATGAACATTACCTACAAAGACGCATTTCATCCAGTAACAACACCGGCGTTAGGAGTCAAACGGCATGGTGCGGTCTAGCGAGTTCCTTCCCAAACGGTCCGCGCAGAGTGATGGACGGTAGATTACGATGCGTCAAGGTACTTGAGAAGGGCAACGTTGTCGCTCGAACCGCGGGTGACGTGCAGATGCCAATACCGAGTACCTAACAGTAATTCACTGCTTGGCTGGTGTTGCTGGGAAGCACGTCGTGAGGTTAGGTGCCGGAGATGATCCAGCGATAGCCTCCAAAAGTTGGCATAATAATTTTACGCGCATCAAAGCATCAGCGGGACAAAGACACTCTTATTGGTTCCGTATATTCTTATCTGCTGGTGCTCAGATGGCTGCCGCCCTGCAGATGGTTACTCGTCTGCCACCTAGCCGCATTCGGTTTGCTATCACGTAACGGGCAGAAGCACACGCCATCCAGGCACATGTTCGCAGATGTGTGAAGCGTAAACCTCAAAAGACATCGACAACGCACTTGACACTGACGTTTTTACGACTTCCACCGAATTATGTGTCTGTTCTCCCCTCGTATAGGGACCTAGATCTCCAGCACGCAACCCCAGGCCTTGCCCGTCGTCGCCGCACGTGTCCGCCGCCTCCAAAAGGTTACCGCAAACATTCAATGACGGCACGCACCACCAAACATCTCATACTTCTCGCAGCCGTTACCGGCAACCTAGGCCCTTGAGGCTGTCTCTGAACAATCTCTCCACAGAAATCAGGATTACTCAATTCTCTTTGCTTTTCCGCATCCTGGCAGGATATAACCTGTGGGCCATCTACACTACTCCCACGCGATAAGCCCCAGCAACTACCCGATCTGGACCCTATCTACACCACATCGTGTGACTAGTGCACTGTGGCACTCTTGCTTCCTGGCATTCTTCCCGGCACCTATTCTCCGGCGCCCAGCCAACGGCCCGTCGTCCATCAGCAGCATAGACCTTGCCTGCTTGCTGTACCTAGGCCTACGCCGACCCTCTTACGATACCCGCCCTTATCTCCAGTGCACTACTCGTGCCATCCGATAGTGATATGACGACCATACTGGCTATACAGCCTGCTATGCCACGCCCAACGCCGGTGCCTATCGCTGCCGCTCGTCCACGCAAGCAACAGAAGCTCTCACCAGGGAAAGAGAACTTCGTTGCCGGCAAACCTACCTCGACCAACGGACCCGTCTCTAACATACGCTCACGGAGGGAACGCCCTTGTGACGCGTGCAGGAGGAGGAAGAGCCGGTGTGTGATACACGAGGGTGCTGCGTTGTGTGTTCTGTGCGAGTTCCACAAGCAAGAGTGCACCTTCGTACAGAGCCCACTGCCCAGGAAGAGGAAAGTCGTCGACGGCGACAAGAAGGGCTCACCTAACGTATCGAAGAAGAGGTGTGTTTAAACCTTCCACTAATGTGCCTCTTCGTTCCAGGGTTCAGGTGCTGTCAACCACGCCGCATCCGCTCTGAAGTGGCGTCACGTGCGCACGCGACAGCGTACTTCATACACCAAGTCGAGCATGGGACTTGATAACATGTTGTCTACACCCTTCAGAGCCCCTGAGTCGCGTTGTACATGTTGTCGCACAAGAACATGCAGCTAATATCGTCGGCAGGTCTGTTGGTGCAGAGCCACCCCCACTAGCGCTCGCAACGCCCACCATCACTGCAACTGCGCCAAGTCCTCCATCGCCTCAGCCGTTGTTGGCGGCAAACATCCACCTGCCTCAACTGGGTGAGACCTTGGGTCTGCAGCGTCGCCAGCACAGCAGGTACATTGGGTTAAGCTCACCGTTCGACCCTACACTTATCGGGTTATCGCATTTCGATATTCGCAACGAGTCCACTTTCGACCTTGGAACACTGCGACGAGTTAATGATCATGAATGTTTCATTATGCTTCCTGACGAAAACACACAAGATCATGCTGAAGAGGCCAATTATTTGAGCCATGTCGAACAGCTTGTTCACCCTCATGGCCCTGCCCTTCTTGACATTTATTTCCAGGTGGTCCACCCGAGCTACCCCATCATCCAGAAGCACCTTTTTATTGAACGGTACCGAAGTGGTGACAGGAGTTTCTCGCCAGCGCTGCTGGCTGGAATGTATATTCTGGCTCTTAACTGGTGGTCGTTGGATCCAAAGCTTGCGAACTACTCGAAGCCTGACGCCGCTCGATTGGAGGCTATCGCGATGAGATCGCTGACGGTAGCCATGGAGAGGCCGAAGTTGTCCACAGTTCAGGCAGGACTATTGCTTTTGCAACGTCCAGAAGCCGATTCGTGGAGTCTAACAACACAGTTGGTAGCAATCGGGCAAGAGCTGGGTCTTCATCTTGACTGCACATCGTGGTCAGTTCCTCACTGGGAGCGTGGTTTGAGGAAGCGTATTGCGTGGGCGCTGTACATGCAGGATAAGTGGAGCTCACTCATCCACGGACGGCCATCGCACATCTTCAACGCAAACTGGGCGGTGAAGCCGACCATAGAAGACGACTTCAACGAGGAAGGAGATGGATACGCGACGCGACAGGAAGAGACTGAAGAGGAACAAGAAGAGAACCACAGAAGTCGGATACTGTTCGCCCAGATGATCAGTCTTACCCAAGTTATGGCCGAGGTCATGGACACCTTCTACACACAGACAGCAATTCAGGACTTTGCAAACGCCGGACGAAAGTCGACAGAGTTGATCTTGGCAAGGGCGAAGCCGGTCCAGATCAAGCTGCGACAGTGGCATGAAAGGCTACCTGCGGAGGTCAAGATGCATGCGCCGAGCAAGAGCAAGCTCATTTCGACTGGGTACCTGCATCTGGCTTATTTTGCGACCGAGATCACCCTCCACCGCCGCATTGTGCAGTCCCTCGATACTAAGGAGCCGGACAACTACGGTCTCTTCATGTGCCGCAACGCAGCGAAGACTCGCCTTATCTCCGCCATGGACTTCGTCAACCGCTTGAAACCGGAACACCTCCAGGCTTTCTGGTTCTTCGCCTCGAAGGTGAACTTCACCCTAATCGGCACATTTGGCTCTCTCTTGTGGGCCACAGCACCAGCACGCGAAGAAGCCGAGTTCTACAAGCTTCGACTTCGCGAATACCGCTGGACACTCTCCGTCTCTTCCAAGCGCGCCGACTTCCTCGAGTATGCGGTATCGATGCTCGATGCAAGCCGTGCTATGCTGAACAACCTGGCCGAGAAGCCTAGCTTAGCAGAGCAGATCAGCAAGGTTGGCGTTCCACCGCCAGCACCGCCGATAATGTATCCTGTTATGAGGCAGCCCCAGTTCGATGAGGGTGAAGATGTTCACATGAACGACGACGGCGCCAGTTTCGAGGGCTTCGATGATGAGTCGCCGTACGGGAGTCGACCAGGTAGTGGTGCGCATTCACCCTGTTCACAGTAAACATCGCAGTCAATGGTACTGCATAATGTAATGTCGAGCGTTTTAGCGATGGGAGGGCACTAGCGCTCGAGAAATGCTCAAGTGGATTTACGAGGATCTTTTCAGGCGTTAGATATGGGAAAACGGGCACAGGGTCGCGTAATGATCGCGCGATATGGCGCCACGACCACGACTTCAGCCACGATTTTGATACGCTTTGCGCGCTCTTAGTGGCGCTTCATGTTATGATGTGATTTGTAGCGATGATATCTTAGACCGGGTTTTAGGTACAGGGAATAGATGCAAGACATGCGATGGCACGATACTTTTACTATCGTGGTTTTGATTGGAGATGCATGTGAGGTGTGCGCGTGTTCGCTGGGATGTAGAAGCACGTGAAGATTACAAACGCACTTTCCTGTTGTATACATTACCATGCCTTGTCCTACGCTCCCACTTCTTCAACACACATCTATATCGATGTTCCAGAACCGTATTAGTTCTGACAGCATGTGAACGCAGCCTGCGTTTTCCAAACGGAACGGGCAGTCCACAGTATGCTTACTGCCTTCTGTCTCAGCAACTCAAAAACATACGATATTATCTCTTCTCACTCTTCCCTGACACGATGCAGTCTTCGTCAAAGTCATCGGCTCACGGAAACATGAATTCTGCTTGCCTCACCAAAGACACGCTGACAACGTGGCATGTCCGTCTCGGTCTGCTTGTTTCGTGAATACTGCTGTGGTACAAGCTCTCTCCCTATGAAGCCATTTTGGATCTTCGAAAAGTACCAAGCCTATGATACCATGGAGGACCTGTCTCTGCTCTCAAGTGCAACTGCATCTTCAGCGATGTGAAGCACTCTTGGCTCTGTTGCCTGCATACAAAGCAGTGCCCCCTTTCTCTGTGTTCAAAGCAAATATTGAAAAGGCCGTTTAGGACCGCGCATGTGGCGGTGAATGCGAGCGAGGCCACAGACTCAGAAGACAAGGAGAACTTGCCGATGGTGTGCAGCACTGCTCTAGTGCCTTTAGGTTCAGAACGTCAGGATAAATATGGAACGTCCGAAGATCAGTTTGTGTTTCTAATACTATGGCATATGCCCCATGCTCAAAGCTCTTATCTGTGAAAGTCCATATATGGATTGTGGCTGAGCTCAATTCCAAATTGTGAATTATGTATGGCCACTATGTTAATTCTTCGCTTTTCAGAATTACCATCCATGCCGTACGACGCTGGTGCCAGAACAACATCATGATGCAAAAATTCAGCATCTTCTAGATACGAAATGCGTAGAACTACAATGTACGGTCCCATGGCAAGGGCTAATTAACATGTTCGTGATTATCTCCGGTCCGAACTGGTATCAAGCATCTCGTACATGACAAGCGGCACATCTGCCTCGACACAAACACTCCCCCCAGTACCACATGCCAATTTGTGTGCCTTAAATGGTGTATGCATCTCCACAACATGGTGCTGAACACCTTCAAGCTCAACGCCCGGTTCGCGACGGTTTCCGAGCCCCAGCTCGCTAGGCCCCTTCTTTTCCCTTCCTTCAGCTTCCTGCATTGCTTGCAGTGCACCAGGATATCTTGCCGCCTTCTCCCGTTTCTGCTTTCGCCGCCAAAACCACAGGCCAAGTATGATACCTGTTAAAAGTAAGAAAGCTCCAATAGCTATACCTGCAATATCGGTGACTTCCACAAGTTGCTGACCCCCTTCCTAATTGGAACGGTGATGAAATATCGCTTCATGGCCCGAAGAACTTTGTGGGTAGAGGATATCATAGTTTCCAGACAGAGAGGGGTCAGTAACTTGTGAAAGTCATTATATCACGACAAAAACGTAATCTGTGTGCTCTGCATCTTCAAATGAAGTGGAACAAGTTACATGTCGTCGGCTAGGCCAAAATCCGTCTCATCAACTCGTATGAGAATCTCGCTTGCACTGAATGCGGATAAATCAATCCTGTGCCTACTGGTTTAGTGTTTCTTCTCGTCACTCACCTTTCAAAGTCCAAATGTTATCGGCAAGATATTCATGTCGAGCAGCCTCGCTCTTTCCTATTCAAATCAGAACCTTCTGATCCCATGTGACCGTCGACGGTGTATGAGCCTGGCAAAAGAAGAAAAGCACGTGCGTATGCTTCGGAGAAGAAACATGTATGGTACCGGCACATGATTAAAGCTTTGCTTTTGGGTCGAGACATACATAAAAGCGCCCCTCCGCTCGATCGTTCCTTATGCTAACCACAAAGAGTTTGAAAATACACCAAATTTGTAAACATGGGCCCGTATGGAGCATCCTGCCGCTTTCTGTTTCGAAAAACGCCATGAGCTGCGACTATGTTTCTGCCACCTTTCTTGTGCCTTACCAAGGCTACGTATATCTGTCAGGTACAGAGGATTTCTGGGAGTCTTAGGACTAAGGGTGCTTCCGCACGCGGAGCCTTCAGCCGAACTAGCTAGATTAATGTACTTTCATCCAGTGTTGCGGTTCTCTCGCTTTGCTAATCAAATTAATGTAGCACACCTGCTTTCCTTCTTTCCTTTTAGGATAGAGGTTCCTTCTAAAATGCGCGCGCACTAGCTCTAGGCTGCTTCTTTCACAACCACGCCACTTCCTCCTTCCCCACGAACAACCTCAACAACACTACAGCACCTTCTTACTAGCATTGTTAGTGATTATCTATATCCTGCAGCGTCCTAATGAGTCAATCAGCATCAAGGTTCGTTTAGCCAATAAGAGGTTGCGTTTTTGATCTCTCAAGGTCCCTATTCCAGTCGATGTGCTCCCGCTACGCGGAAGCAATGAGTTTCTCAGCTCCCCTCTTCTTGCGTTTCCTTCCACGTTGAGATGTATCTTCGAAGATCAGAAATTGTCTCAGGCTGTGCTCATGTGAAGCACCGCCGCCTTACCCCGAAGAAAAGCCAACAATACTACCAATGTGTCTGTCGAACTGATGTTCTAAAATAAAAGCACAAAGGTTCATGGCATTTTGATGATCGACGTCTTGAGATTGGTACTTAGTCAAGACGCTCGGTTGCCGTTGTACTGATGCATAAAAGCGCGCCTCCACCTAGTTGGTCTTCTTTCTTAAACCGACCCTTGGGAGTGCGCAAATCTCAAAATGACCTTCGAAAGCGGTTATGCGCTTGCCTGGCTTTTACACGACTACTCAAGATCTGACATTCCAAAAGCACGCTCATTCTGGCCATGTCAAGTGCCTTAGAGGGAGTTTCAAAACCAGCAGGTAAAAGCTCTACGTGGTGTTATCTGTTCCTCCAAAGCTAAATGATGCATTCTAAATGTCTGACTCTTTCGAGAATCTTGATTTCATCAAGACCATGCTTGCCTAGACTTCCGGGGTATAGACCTCCTGCTCTTACGGCTTCATCCTGCCTCTTAACTACATATCTTCCTTTTAAAACAACAAAAACGGGTTCAGACGCATTCATGTGCCTATTTGGTTTCTGTCCAAAACACAGCAAGGGAAGAATCATGTGTCTCTCGCGCTTCTTTGACTAAAACAATGGAAGAAGAAGTGGCATGTGCCTGTTGACCTTGCCTGAGTTCAGACAAAAGAATACCAGATCCAGTGTCAGGTGTTTTCGAAAGTGCAGTCATGACTTGGTTGCGGCGCCTCACCGACCAGTCTATAAGAGCACACTTACGCCCGATTGTTCCTCTTCTCTTCTCTCATCGCAAGTGTGCAAAGTCCAACGACGGCTACCGAGGACGCCGATGTCCCAGGACGTCTCGGATGACCGCATCAAATGATGCAAATAACTAATACATGTATGTAAAACATCATGCCGACAACATTATGTGCTTAGCGGGGTGTCTGCCTGTGGTGAACAAAGACCCAGGCACGGCGCGTCACGAAACATCACGCAAGACCAAACAAAGACGAGAACGAGGGTATGTGCAAGTAACCAAGTCTGATTCTATAAACGGGTATTTGTGCGAATTGAACAAGAAAAAGGCGCATTGTTTCGCCAAGCGCCATGCTGTGCATGCCACGCCCGCCAAACACCTCTCACAGAGCGCGCTTACGAAGCAAAAGCAGTACCAACATCGTTCAATGCGTTCCCAGCCTCGTTGAGCAAGTATTTAAGGCTGCTCTCGCTGGTGGTCGGGGCAGCCATGTGCCACGCGTAGCGCTCGATCCAGCTCTGCTGGTCCATCCAAGGAAGCACTTCCTTAAGGAAAGTCGGTGCATCACCCTCGGTAACACCAAACTCAGTGACCCAAACGGGCTTGTTGAAGGTCTCGTGAAATTTGGTGAGGTAAGCCTTGAAGTCGGCCGCCTTGTCCCAAGCGTAGTAGTGCGCGACGACGAAGTCGATCTGGCAGTCGGAGCAGGCGGACACGAAGGATTTGAGCCAGTTGATGCCCTTGGCTTCGCCGTCGCCGTTTGTGACGGCGGGAGAGCCAATTTTTAGGGAGCTGGCGAGCGGCTGGATGTACTTCTTGTGCGCTGTGACGGCGTCGGAGACGGACATGCAGGAGCCACCACCACTGGCGTATATTAGCATCGTTGATAGGATGAAGAGGGTATGGTAGAGACGTACCCGCACTGGTCAGGCTCGTTGAAGGAGAGCACGTGCGAGACCTTGTAGTCCTTTTGGGCGTTGGCAACATTGGCAGACCAGCCAGCAGTGCACCAGTCCTCGTTAGAGTGGAGGAGGGGAACGTATTCGAGGCCAGTGACAGGAGTGCCTTCGATGACAGCCTCCCAGTCGTACATCCAGGTGATCTGGTCGTAGTTCTTGAACAACTGAGTGTAAGTCGATCCAGCGACGCCGTTGTTCTGCTTTGGGAAAGCAAGACCACGTTTGCCAGCGGAGGCGCGCTTGGTGGGCGCAGCCTCAGTCATGGCGGAGAGGGCAGCAAGGCCTAGGAAGAGAGTGGACTTGATAGACATTTTTGATTATGTTTGAAAGGATTGACGGGTGCTGAAAAGAGTGAAGCACCGGTAATTTTATGGGAATGAGTGTAGTGACAAACGAGCGTCTTGCTGTAATTCGAACCGAACTCCAAAGTACCTACACAGTATCTATATAGTTGCCATGAATCGGAGATGAAAGCACGGCCCGCAGGTCCAGCTCCTGCACGTTGTCCGCGCGGAGTGTTGGCGTGGACAGGCGTAAGCCATCGGCGGCTTGTGTCGTTTCAAAAACAAACGTGCAAAGTCCGACTATGCATGCCGCTCAACTGCAGTTCATGAGCGACTCTTGACGCAGTCATATCTGCAGGTAGCATGAGGGATTTTGCTGTTTCTCGACTTCGGATTCGCTGACTTTCCGTCTCTTGCATGCAGGAACAAGCTCATTTTTCCAGGAACCAGCCGGCTTTCAGGACCGGCTTTCGCATCGCATCTCCATTATCGCACTGCGCACACCACGCACGTCAGTCCGGTCATGTGCGCTGTCAGTACAAGACATGGCACTTCAAGCTGTGCAACAGCGCATCGCACGCTATACCTTCCTGTGCAGCGGCCGATGCAAAGTTCGAGTTGTGAAGTCGTGTCGTGTGTGGGGCAGCCCAGACGCGCGGAAGGTTGTCAGTGGAGACCCACCGGCAGCTAACCACAGGTACCCGGGCTGGAACTTTGCTAGCCCTCGGTTTTGCAGCCAGGAACCGA
The DNA here is from genome assembly GCF_010093625.1 of Macroventuria anomochaeta. Classification (NCBI taxonomy): domain Eukaryota; kingdom Fungi; phylum Ascomycota; class Dothideomycetes; order Pleosporales; family Didymellaceae; genus Macroventuria; species Macroventuria anomochaeta. The sequence goes on from NW_022985376.1 coordinate 105,552, forward strand.
ACGGCTGTTGGCTGCCTTCACAAGCGTCGTCACCTCCTGTAATTTGCACATGCGGGCCAAGGAAGACAAGATTCAACACGCTTGGCCATGTCTTCGATTTTTCTCTGCTTTGGCGTCTGCAGGTTTTGCTGATTCAGAGCTTGCCGGCAGTGCCTAGATCTGTGTGAGAAGGCGATTGTCCGTGGAGCAGATCGAGAAAGTGCAATGACTTTGCCGTGTCTCTGCTGTGACTTCTGTCAGTGCGACTGTGGCAGTGTGGCTTCCGGTCAAGCCGGACTTCAAGAGGGGCACATCTCCCCTCCATTGCCACATTGCAAACATTGCTCATGGCGAGCAAGAAGGCCCACGTCACCAAGTGCAGTCCATGCGGAGATCCTTCTCGTGTCGAGGCCTAAGAATATATTCTATACGACATCAGGGGTATACAACAAACCGAGTCCCTCTACCTATGCACGCGAGATGATCTTCGGTGCAAAGACAGATCGACTGAGAAAATGATGATCAATGTGCGCCCAACGCTTGCAGCGCGATCCGCAGCTCCTTGACTGCAGTCGCCGAGTCGTCAAAATTCAGCGCCGAGATGGCCCACTTGGCATGTTTTTGCGCTTGCCTGATCGACTCTTCGTCGTCTCTGAAAGGTCCTTGCGACGACGATGCAGGTGGAGGCGGTGGTGGTGCTGGCTGGGCATAGGGGTTTTGACGTGGCGCAGACGAATGCTGCTGAGAAGGGAGAGTGGTCTGCGGCATATGGTATGGTTGCTGAAGGGGCTGAGGCGATGGCGCAGGGTAGTGTTGCTGTGGTTGCTGAGGTGGAGACGCATACGGATTCAGCGGAGAAGGTTGCGGTGGCTGCGCAATCGGAGGAGGCGATGCAGGATTCTGATAGAGGGTGGACGGGTCAGGAGCTCCAGAAGTCTGCGGAGCCGCGTCTGTTGGACCACCTGGACCTCCCAGGGAGGACGTCAAGGGGTTGTCCTCGGTCGAAGGTGCCGTTGGCAGGCTAGGGGCAGTGTTGTCTGAGGTAAACGTCGGTGGTGCATCTGTCCTAGGAAAGTATCCTCCGCCCACTGACACCACAGATCCCTGGCGAGACGTTGCTGGTTGAGAGATGGGAGACACATCGTCGTGTGCGTTCGATGTGTAACCTGTAGGTGCTGTGGGTAGGTTTGGTGGAGGCGACACCTTCGGTGCAGAGAAACTCGGCGATGGTTGTGCGTCAGTGTTGGGCGCCGAATCGACATATGGCTGATATGGGTTCGACGCAGGTGGCTGCGGTGTGCTCCGGTTGATACGCTGCACCTCAGGATCGGTTGGGTCAAGCAGAGGCGGCGAAGGCGGCTGTTGCTCCTGCTCCTGCACTGGATTGCTAGCATTTGGGTCTTCGCCAGCCTTGATGGCCTTGATTATGCGTAGGGCATGGTACTTGGCGTACTTGGTCTTCGAGGCCACCTCTGGATCGTCTGTCTTCCAGATGTTGAGCATGTCGAGGAAGGTTGATGCAGCCATGAGCGTGTCTGCCGTGGTGGCAGTGACCTTGTTCTCTGTCATGTCCTTTTCGCCCTTTGCAAACGTCTGCAATGCAAACTGTTCGCAGTACGCGCCCGCCGCAACGTCGTCCAACAGCGCGTCTTCGCCCGGCATGTCTGCCTTGGTCTGCTCCAGCTTCTCCATCAGATCGGTGGTGTAGGCGGTGCATTCTGCGTCGGCCGAGTGCAGTCCAGCGCCGATGATCTTCTGCACTATGTGGAAGCGTACTGGCAGGCAGCGTTAGTATGCTTCTGTAGGAAGCTCAGTGTTGCATCTGGGGGTACTCACACCAGTATGTGACGATGGGCTTGAAGCGCTCGAGCTGCGCGGCTCTTTTCGCGAATGGCGCAAGCTGCAGCGATTTGAGCTTTGCAGGTATCGCGTCGGCCATGATGTCTTATGTGTCGAGAGTGTGGTGGCGTGAAGTAGTTGGAGATGTTGCAGCTCCAGGTAGGAGGCGCGATGCATGTGGTCATAGGCGGCAGGACCCCTGCTCGCCCCGCATTCGAGCTATGGGCAGCTGTTTCCGAGCTTCAGTTACAGACAGCCTTGAGGACAACTTGCCTTCTCGCGCTAACGTTATGTGAGCACCGCAATATAAGCCCTGGCTGCTGACTCTCTTTTCATTCACTAACACTCAGTCGTTCACCCACGCAACCATGGTCCGCCTGTCGGCCTACCTCGCCGCTACGGCTGCGCTGGCTCTCAATGCGCAGGCCGAGAGCATGTACAGCAAGAAGTCGGGCGTCCTTAACATCGCAAGCTCCGACTACGACAGAGTCATTGCCAAGTCCAATTACACTTCAGTACGATGTATACTGCAGAGGAGAAGGAATCAAGCTTACCACCGGCTAGATCGTCGAGTTCTACGCGCCATGGTGCGGCCACTGCAAGAACCTCAAGCCCGCCTACGAGAAGGCCGCCCAGTCCCTTGCCGGGATCGCCAAGGTCGCCGCCGTCAACTGCGATGAAGAGATGAACAAGCCCTTCTGTGGGCAGATGGGCGTCCAGGGCTTCCCGACCCTCAAGATTGTGCGACCGGGCAAGAAGCCAGGAAAGCCAACGGTCGAGGACTACCAGGGCCCGCGTTCAGCGAAGGGCATTGTAGACGCTGTCAAGGACAAGGTGCCGAACATTGTCAAGAGGGTCACCGACAAGAACCTGGACGAGTGGCTGCAGGAGAACAAGAACAGTGCAAAGGCCATCCTCTTCAGCGACAAGGCTGTAGTCAGCGCTACAATGAGGGCCCTTGCCATTGACTTCGCTGGTATCATCTCTGTGGCTCAGATCAAGAAGACTGAGAAGACCGCTGTTGAGAAGTATGGTGTCACCGACTTCCCCTCTCTCATCCTTGTGCCAGCTGGTTCGGACGAACCCATCAAGCACGACGGCAAGGTCGAGAAGGAGGCCATGGTCAAGTTCCTGTCCCAGGTCGCGCCACCAAACCCTGACTGCCCTGGTCCCAAGGAGAAGAAGCCAAAGGCGAAGAAGGAAAGCAAGAAGGAGTCGAAGTCATCCAGCAAGTTCGCCAAGGCATCAGCTTCTCACAAGTCTGCGGACTCGTCTTCGGCTGCTGCGTCCGCTACAGATGAGACTATCGTGGAGCCTATCGCCGCAACAGAGTCTCCTGACCCTAACGTCAAGACCGAGGATACCCCAGACCCTGTTGAGCTGCCCGTCGGAGATACTAAGCCCGCCGTCCCATCTGCAGCAGATGCTGCCGAGCTCCAGTCACTTTGTCTGAACGAGAATGCAAAGACTTGCATCCTGGCCATCCTGCCTCCGGACGATGCCTCTGATGCTGCCATGTCTGCCATGTCTGTCATCGCCTCATTGGGAGCCATCCACAAGAAGCACGGAAGCAAGCTCTTCCCCTTCGTCAGCGTCCCACCTTCGAACTCTCTTGCAGCCACGCTTCGATCTGAACTAAGCCTCGGAACCGATGACACCATCCATCTCATTGCGACCCACAGCAAACGTGCCTGGTACAAGAAGTACCCCGGTACTACCTTTGGCGCTCAAGAGGTTGAGTCATGGGTCGATGCTATCCGCATGGGAGAAGGCAAGAAGGAGAAGCTCCCTGAGACCTTGATTGCGTCTGGAGAGCAAGAAGCAGTCAAGGAGAAGGTTGCTGAACAAGAGCCAATCCAGATCAACGTCGAGGAGATTCTTGAAGATGCGCCCGAGCACAATGAGCTCTAGACATGTTTTCAATTACAAATGTGTACATGTTAGCATAGTATAGCCTGAGCGAATCGCATCTACCAGTACGAATGTTATCAGAGTTAACGACATCTTGAATCTCACTAGTATCTGTCCTTTGCAATAAACTGAACTTGGATTGTGCAATGCAGCTAGAGAAAAAGACCGATGAGTAACAAGACGAATGAATTCATCCATACTTCTGATGAGTAGGCCTTCGACGAACCTTAGTTGCGTGAACGTGTAGATAACGCCAAGCCACGTGCGCACGTGCATGTATCCCCAACCTCGCATTGCCATCGGCACCAACAATCAACAAGCGAATCTTCCATCAAGATGTACATACGGTAGTACAAAATCACAGATATCACCAAGAATACCATATCTGAATATGGCGCCCGCCACGCCATTCAACGCCTCGGAAATCACGGAGAAGGCGCGGCGCGACCTGCTTCTGCTGCTTGAGGGTGTAAGGTAGCCAATGATGCAGCGAGATCAGCCACATGAACTAACATCACCTGCTTAGATAAGAGGAAAGAAAAACTTGGTGCTCGAGAAAGCACTTGCCGGTCCCCTCAACCTGCTGGTCAAATTCTCAACGCTTCAAGAGTACGGTGTCGACAAGCCTTTCTTCCTCGAGAACGACAATGTCGATGCTAGTCAGAGGAACGTCGTGTTTCTCGTAAGAGGAGAGAAGGCGAATATGGTCATGAAAGTTGCTGGTATGTATAGCCTAACTCACAATGTACCCAGAAAACGCTACACTGTGCAGCACTAACCCATCACGTACTCCACGCTTGAGCGCCATCTACACCTTCGACTTTTCACGTCCATGTCTTCTTGTTTCGATGTCTACAGGGTGTGGAGCTAAAATCACCCAGACCAAATAAAACGCATACGAAGGGAAAGTGAGATCGAGCACGAGTTCTCCATCTTCTGGGTACCGAGGCGCACGATCGTCTCAGACCAACTGCTCGAGGACGCTGGTGTGCTTGGTGAGGCAAGCGTCAGCGAGTGGCCTCTGTTCTTTGTACCTTTGGCCGACGATGTGCTGTCTCTTGAACTCGATGATGCTGTGTCGGACTTATACCTCGTACGTCTCTACGCGTTGTATCCTGCCGACCGTGACTGACCATCCCCAGCGCAAGGACCCTACTTCAATTTACTTAGCAGCAAAGGCACTCATGCTTCAACAACGCAAACATGGCCTCTTCCCACGGATCATGGGCAAGGGAGACAACGGAAAGCGTCTCGCCGACCTCCTTATCCGAATGCGTACCGAAGTAGCAGCAGGCGAGCCCTCAAGCAATACCGGTCCATCATTCCTCGGTCTTGCTCCAAGCACGACTATCGACAGTCTCATCATCATTGACCGAGAGGTCGACTTCCCAACCGTGCTGCTCACCCAACTGACATATGAGGGCCTCATTGATGAAGTGTTCAATATCTCTGCCAACCAAACCGAAGTCGACTCCTCAGTCATCGGCGGTGTGGCACCGCAACCCGGCCAGACAGGTTCAGCGTCCACCAGAATGAAGCGCAAGATCATGATCGACTCCAAAGACACTCTCTACAGTGATCTAGGTGACGCCAACTTCGCCATTGTTGGGTCTCTCCTTAACAAAGTAGCGCGCCGCCTCCAATCAAGTACAGAGCGTAACTCACTCGCAGCCAAAACCACCTCGGAACTTCGAGACTTCGTCGCCCGGCTCCCAGGATACCAAGCCGAGCAAGCCAGCCTAAAACTACACACCTCTCTCGCCGAAGAGATCATAAAAAACACCCGCACAGACACATTCACACGCTGTCTCGAAGTCCAGCAAAACCTCACATCCGGCGCCGACCCATCGACACAACACGACCTGATCACCGAACTGATCGACCGCGGCACGCCCTTGCCCACCATCCTGCGCCTACTATGCCTCGAAAGCACAACGAACGCCGGCATCCGGCCCAAGGACCTCGACGCCTTCAAGCGCGCCATCATCCAAGCCTTCGGCCCGCAACACCTGCTCACCCTGCAATCCCTCGAAAAAATGAACCTCCTGACCCCGCGCGGCGGCGCCACCCTCGCGGGCGGCACAGGAAGTAGTGTCAAGCCGGGAAGTGTGACGAACTACACGCCGCTCCGCAAAACGCTGCGCCTCTGGGACGACGAAGTCAACGAAGCTTCGCCGAACGACATCAGCTACACGTTCTCTGGCTATGCCCCCCTAAGCGTGCGAATAGTGCAGAGCATCATCCACAAACACAGCCTCGCCAACACTATCAAACCCCCCACCCCCGGCGCGCCACTGAGTTCTAATCCGCTCGCGCAGGGGCTGAGAATGTTTGAGGACAGCAGTAAGTACATCCGCGGCGCGACGTTCAACGAGGTCCAGACGGGCAATGTGTCTCAGAAAGCATTGAAGGCAAGGCAGATGCTGAGTGGGCATGGGGAAGGAGGGAAGACGGTGGTAGTTTTCTTTCTGGGGGGTGTGACGAGGGCGGAGATTGCGGCGCTGCGGTGGGTGGGGAGGAAGCTTGCGGAGAGTGGGGGGGAGGGAAGGGGGAGTAGGGTTGTGATTGCTGCTACGAATGTGCTGACGGGGGATGGGTTGGTGGATGGGGCGATAGAGAAGGGTGTGTTCAAAGCATAATGCATGGCTCTATGATCAGATAGATATAGTACTTTCTGTGTCAGGAAGCTTAATGGCATACTGAAGTACTCCGAGATATGTCAGCTATGTTGGGCGTTGACTTTCTTGAGGCACAGTATGAAGGTCAAATAGCATCACAGTTCAAAGGTGAAGTGTTGTAACATCGAACGTTCATTCAATTTTCCTTTCCTTCGCTCTCGACTGTATCTTTCCGCCAGGCGTGCATCACTTTTGCAAGACATCCATTAGTCGTCAGGGCATCGTCATGAGAAGTACATACAATACTTTTGCATCCCCCCATAAATGCCGAAGAAAACCGTAGGAAAGGAAAAGGATGTAGAACCAAACACACCAAGTCTATCGTTAAATGCCGCAAAACATTGAAACTCCGTTCGCAGCGCTAGCGCACGAGGCAGCGAGCAGTCTGGGTATATGCCCTTTGCACCTGCGGCCAGTCTTGCCCGACATTCCTGTCATTAAAGCGTCCACGCTTATCGGGTGGAGAAAGCCTTGGTGACAACGCGCTTCAGCGCAAGCTCCTTCTTCTTGAGGTCCTCAGCGGTGGAGTCCTCGACCTCGAGTTGGGCCATGGCGTCGGAGAGAGCAGCCTCGATCTTCTCCTTCTGGCCGCGCTTGAGGCGGATGGCAGTGGTGGGGTCTGAGACCATCTCCTCGACACGGGAGATGTAGGACTCGAGCTGTTGCCTGCCCTCGAACTTCTTGGAGAAAGCCTCGTCGGAGCTCTTGAACTTGGCGGCGTCGTTGATCATGTTCTCGATGTCGGTAGACGAGAGCTTACCAACGGCGTTGGAGATGGTGATGTTGGCGCTGCGGCCGGAGGTCTTCTCGGTGGCGGTGACCTTGAGGATACCGTTGACGTCGACCTCGAAGACGACCTCGAGGACGGCATCACCAGCCTTCATAGGAGGGATAGGAGCAAGGGTAAACTCTCCGAGGGAGGTGTTGTCCTCACAGTTGACACGCTCACCCTGGAAAACGGGGAACTGAACGGTCTGCTGGTTGTCGGCGACCGTAGTAAATGTCCTGGAGGCAATCAGCATGTGCTCAGAGGTCAGGATCCCAAAAGGGACCGTGGAGGTAGTCGGAGAGGCTTGAGGAGACTCAAAAACGCAAAAACGTAAATCCCAGATTTTCTGATCTTGAGAACCCCAAATAGGAGCCAGGAGGTATTCAGAACACCAGCCTGAAATCCAGAATGTGAAAATCGAGAATACCAAATCTGGGGAATGGACATTCCCACGTGGGACCATGAAGGTACTCAGGACACCGACCCGAACTCCAAAATGGGAGAATCCTAGTTCCCAATTCGGGGAAATCGAAACTCCCATGATGAAGCCAGGAGGTAGTCAAGGTACCAACTAGGACGCACAAGCGGGAAAGTTGGAAGTTGCGATTTTGCGAGATTGAGAATCCCACAATAGAACCTGGGAGGAGGTTAGGGGCATAATGGGGTGAACTTACCTCTTCTTAATGGTGGGGACGGTCTGACCACGGGGAACGACGGGGGCGAAAATGTTGCCCTCCATGGCGACACCGAGGGAGAGGGGAACAACATCGAGGAGGAGGAGGTCAGCGGTCTCGGCGGAGGTAGCCTTTCCGGAAAGGATACCGGCCTGGACGGCAGCACCGTAGGCAACAGCCTCGTCGGGGTTGATGCTCTTCTCGAGCTTCTTGCCGCCGAAGAAGTCGCTGAGGAGCTTCTGGATCTTGGGGATACGGGTGGAACCACCAACAAGGACGATCTCGTCGACCTTGCTCTTGTCGATGGAGGCATCCTTGAGAACCTGGGCGACGGGCTCAAGAGTGCCGGCGAAAGCCTTCTGGTTCAGGTCCTCGAAGCGAGCACGGGTGATGTTGGCGTTGAAGTCCTCACCGTCAAACAGCGAGTCGATCTCAACAGTGGTCTGGGTGGCGTTGGAAAGAGTACGCTTGGCACGCTCGCAAGCAGTTCGGAGACGACGGAGGGCACGAGCGTCGCCGCTGATGTCTAAGTGACAGTTAGCTTCGATCCGAGTATGATGATGATGAAGGTACAAAGATCAACGAGACTCAGCCTCTTTTTCAAGGTGAGTCTTGGATGTCTTGTGAGTTTCGAGTCGCGGCCTCCTTCCCTTCCTCAAGACGCGAAAAGCAAGGAAACAACAACAGGGTAATAAGAAAAAACGCGAACGGAAGAAGCTACTACCCACCTTTCTTAGTCTTGCGTGTGAATTCCTTCTTGAAGTGGTCAAGGAGGTTGGTGTCGAAGTCCTGACCACCCAAGTGAGTGTCACCAGCGGTGGCCTTGACGGTGAAGACACCGCCCTGGATGTGAAGAAGGGAAACATCGAAAGTACCACCACCGAGATCGTAGATGAGGACGTTCCTCTCCTTCTCCGACTTTCCGGAGCCGAGACCGTAGGCGATAGCGGCGGCGGTAGGCTCGTTGATGATACGGAGAACGTTAAGACCGGCAATGGCACCGGCATCCTTGGTGGCCTGACGCTGGTTGTCGTTGAAGTAGGCGGGGACGGTGATGACGGCCTTCTCGACCTTCTTGCCGAGCTTGGTCTCAGCAACCTCCTTCATCTGGTCTGGATGTTAGCGAATGCCCTTTCACATTCGTTCGCGCGCAGAGCGTACCTTAACGAGGACCATAGCGGAGATCTCCTGGGGGGAGAACTGCTTGGTCTCGCCCAGGTACTCGACCTGGACCATAGGGGAGTCGCCAGCGGGGACAACTTTGAAGGGCCATGACTGGATGTCCTTCTTGACGGTCTCGTCGTCAAAACGGCGACCAATGAGACGCCTGAATCGGTCAGCAAATTGCACTCGTGCAGTGTTCGACAGGCGAAAAACTCACTTGACGTCGAAGACGGTGTTCTCAGGGTTCATAGCAGCCTGGTTCTTGGCTGCCTCACCGATGAGACGCTCCTCGCTGGTGAACGAGACGAACGAGGGAGTGGTGAAGCTACCCTGCTCGTTGGCAACTATAGGCAAAACCGTTAGACGGCGGTCATGGTGGGCTCAGACGGGTGGGCGCATACTGATCTCGACATTGGTGCCCTCGTAGTTGGCAACGCAAGAGTAGGTTGTGCCTTTTGGGAAAAGTTAGCAGGCCATTGTGGGGTAATTTTCGATATGCGAGTGTGCGCACCAAGATCGATGCCAATGGCACCCTCGTAAACTTCGTCGCTCATGTTGGATATTATTTTACAGGAACGACCTGAAAAACTTTTGGGAGAGAGGAGTGGTGGAGGGAGGTGGGAGGCGGTGGGAGCTTTTCACACACGCTTATAGACTGAAAAATTGTGGGCGGCTCGCCCGCATAGCGTACTAAAGCCCAACCCAACGCCAAGACTTCAAGTGTGCAAAACCGCAAAAATAATTCGCCGATTGTAGGCCTATCGATAGGCAATGATTGACAACCGAGGCGAGTTGCGGCTCCTTGCTTCTGCTGAAGGCCTGATGCAACGGTCTTGTGTATGCTTGACATCAGCGTGGTCAGCCTGACTGGCTCCAGACGGCAGTTGCAGCTGTCAAGGTCTCGTGCGTTGTTTCTTACGTTTTTTTTCTGGTTGAGCCCCTCGGTATTGTGGTAGTCCTCATAGAACCATGGGACTTGGAATGACAATACGCTTAGACTGGTCAAAGACTGAAAAGTTCATTGCTGGGTATATTCTGGGTGTTCAAGCTCTTGTTGCCATATAACGCCATAGTTCTCTAAATATGGAATGACAATTCCACAGACCCAACCCAACGAACGCCGTTCACTAAAGTCACCGATACGCCTTGTCCAATGCCGTCACCTCTAGACAGCCACCAGGCTCTTAGACCTTGTTGTCGTGAAAGACAAAGTTAATGTCCCTCGGCCTCTGAGTATTGTATCTGACGAAGTTCTCATCTCCCTCTGGTCGCTCCTTCCTCGTGTTGCTCGTGAGCATGCTCTGCAGACTGACACACACGCTCTCCACGTTGTGTACAGGACTCCAGCCGGATCGGTCGAGGAGGTCGAGGCAGATGATGCCGTTGGTGTAGATGTGTGGGTGCCAGGGTATTGAGTGCGTGTCGTCCTTAACAAAGACTACTTCGGGAGCCTGAGCCATGGTCAGCTTGTATATAGCTATGATGCAGTGCACGCTTCTGTGGTATGTGGTACAGGAGACATGGAGGGTAGTGGAGGCGCACCTCAATTGGGTAGTTCTGGCTGAAGGTGAACTTGAGCCTGTACGTTTCACCCGCGTAGATTGGGTTTGCATCAAGCACCTGAATGTCCAGAAGCCAGTTCTCGAGGTTGTCTGCCTCTACTAGTGTTATCCCGGGCGGGAGCTGACCCTGCATCTACAGCGAGCAATCAGTATATGGTATGTCATGGCCGTGCGAGTGTGGATCGGATGTTCGTAGGGCGACAGTTGAGGTCAATATACCTTCGTAAGCTCCTGTGTACAAATTAGCCATCCGCAGTGCTGTGACTAAGCTCGAGCTTCAGGGCTTCCGCAGATGAAGCGCCTTACCTTGCCTAATCGCCTAGATGCAAACATGGTGGATTTGTTGTGAAGGTGTGTCGTAGAGTGATAGAGCAATCTAAGATGAATGTTTGAGCAGTGCCAGGCGTGGCTGCAGTTGTTTGCGTTGCACTCGTGAGTCTGCGCCGTCCGTGTATCAGGCAGCTGCCACTTGCTGAGGTGGGGGAGGGGCAGGCGCTCTTTAAGCGGGTAAATGTAGAAGTGAAGGCTGGCCTAAGGGCGGTATCTTTGTGGGATCAAGCTTGAATGAGCGAAAGAAGTGAGAAACGGCTGTTATGAGGCGTGATCCCTGAGCAGCTCACGACGTGTTGCGCAAAGTCCGGAAGCTTGAGCTGTGAGCTCGACCCACATGCATCCATGGAACCATGTTCCTGACCACTCACAATCAGCCGACCTCGCATGAACTTCATGGTGATACATTGTTTGAGTAAAAGAAGCCATGCATTCTTTCGTGTGATGTGATATCTCTAATCAAACCGAGAGCCATGCGCCTTGCGTTGCTTTTTCCAGGATACACCCAAGATGACTAACACCCAATCTGAGACGCATGCGCTTGTTTGCGCCTGACATGGCAATGTACAGAGGAACAAACTCCGAAGAAACATCGCTAAAAGAATTAGGAGTAGAAAGCGCCCTTCTGGAAACTCTCTACTCCCATATCGCCAGCCTTGCCTTTTACCTTGGGTCCTTCGACTGGTTTCCCAGTCATGGTAGCAGTCCGGCTTGCGGCGCTGCTGCTCGTCATGGTTTGCGCCCTGCTGCCTGCTGGGCTGCCGCTCTGACTTCCGCTCGTGATCTGAGCAGGCTGCTTGCGCTGGATGGTCTCTAGATAGATGCCCGGGAGGTATCCCATCCTTCCGTCTCGTGAGCGACACCTCCACCACTCTGATGCGTTGCCCATGGGGTCGCTCTTGCTCAGAACTGCAACCATGTCGCCCTTCTTGATGGACAAATCCATTCCTGACATGCTGGAATCGGGGGTGAAGTCGTATAGCGCGCGGCAGAACTCAAGCTTGTTCGGGTCGATAGCCTCGCCGGCTTGTGGGTTCTCCAGCATGCGTCGCTTCTCTGCCTCCTCTTGTGACCGTGCAAGCGCCTTGATAAGCTTGCTCATTAGGTATGGCAGTCCAAAGACGGCCGCAATAAAAAAGAAGAAGGGTTTCTTCGAGGGCTTGGGCGGCGCTGGCGAGCCATCTGGTAGCTTCCCTGTGAATGCATGGAAGCCTGCGGGTGTCAGGCCCATCGCATCTGCTGGTAGTGGTCGCCCCGTGAGTTTCGCGATCGCTGTCCGTATCCACCGCATTACTGTGTAGATTCCAAGTACTGAGCCGAGTGTTTGTCGCAGGTTACCGAATTGCTCAGCGACCGATACCATGGCTATTTAAATGTTAGCTTTGCTCGGCCTTCTGCGAAACATGATACACACCGAAGAAGGAGGAATGTGTCGCCATGTACGTGCTCTGCAGCATCTGCGCAAACCCTCCAAATGCACCAACAATGTTCTCAATCAGCTGGAACGTCGCCTGTGTGCTCTGGCTGAACGACTGTGTGAGACTCTGCGGGTTGTTCGGGTCGCCAGGCATGCCCATGCCGCCGTACATACCCCCCATCCCCATCCCACCCATCCCACCGTACATTCCGCCGTATCCACCGCCATACATCGAGCCCATGCCGCCGAAACTCGAGTAAGGCGTGGAGTAGCTGTTGTAGCCACCGCCATAGCTGCCGTACGGCGAGGCGCCATAGCCTCGGTTCATGTTCGAATACGTCGATGCGTTCCTGTTCGCGACTGTACTGAGCGAGTCTGGTACTGATGGCAGAGGTGGTGGTGCGCCTGCCGATGATGTCGCTGGTGTTGTTGTGCTGCTACTCGACCCTGTGAACCCTGCGGTCATGTTAGAGGTGATCGGCGCGGATTGGTTCTCCGGCGACTCACCAACCGAGGCACTCGTTGCACCTCCACTCGTTTCCCAGGGCTTTGGCGGTGATGGCGCAGACATGTCTGGGGATGTGCCTCTTCACCACTCTGTCCTGCGCAGGCCGATTGTCGCTGTGGAGTGCGCTGCTGGTGTCGTCGAGGTCGGGTGCCCTACCGACGTCAAAAGGCTGGGAGATGCGGCTCCGGCCTGGCGAAGCGAGTTTGCGGGGTTCGCCGGGGTGCGTAGTGCTTGCTGAGGTGGTTCGGCGAGAACGGTGAACAGAATCGCACGTTGCAAAAGAAATGAAAGGGTATCAAGAAGAGAATGGGAGGCGTGAGTGTCGTGTGGAAGCGCGCGATGATGTGGTCGTGATCGCTCGGGATGTGGCAGGTCTTTCACAGACCGACGGCAATCTTGCCTCGGTTTCTGGCACCCTCTTGGGCAAGCACATGCCGCACGAGTCATCGCCACTCAACGCTTACACTGCATGCATGAACCTTCGCGATTCGGAGTATTTCTACAGATCGGGCGTTCCGTGCGAAGAGATAACGAATCGACGTTTGTTTCTGCAGTGACTTGAAATTCTTTGAGGCTCCTTATTACCACCAAAAAGCTATCACATTTAACACTAGCAAGGATCAGAGACGCATTGCAAGGGACGTTGGCAGGCTGGGATAGTTGATCGAACAAGTGGATGTATATTCTGAAGTTACTTTCGAAATATGGGACCCTAGAATACCCCGGTTGAAATGAGCGTCCACTGTCAATCGCCAATAGAGAACAACGAGTGCACCCAGCTGTCCGGATCATATGCTACAAGAGCCTCGATCTGATCCTCTGTCAACGACTCTGGAAAGTCGTAATCATCATCCAGCACCCTCACAGTGATATGTGGGTAATGCCACACCACCGCAAACTTCAACATCCCGCCCACCGGTCTTTTAAAGTAATTCGAGTCACCTCCTTCAAGATTCCCTTGTCGATGCAGGGTGCTCTTCCCCCTCTCTCCTCCATTACCTAAGACTTCGAAGGCGTCGAACTCCCCACAGCCGGTGGACCAGCAGGAGCAGGGTATGTTGTTGCGGTCATTGCCGTATTGGAGGATGCGTGGGACGGCGGCGTTGAGAAACCACCATGCTGGTGCATCAGATATGAGGCCGTAGTCGCTGCCGCGGTTTTGGTAGTGGTCCATTTGGAACTCGATGAAGAAGGCTTTCGACGAGCCGGACCAGGCATCTGTGCACATGTGAGTGTTGGAGGCTGCGTATAAATGTGGATGCATACAGTGTGAGGTAGCATTCGGTCTCCAGTATGGGCAATTCAGATCACACTCTTTATCAGAGAAGACTGCGATCTCGTACTCCGAGGTATCCAAGGTGCCATCGAAAGGCTCACTTTCTGAGGCGACTCTGTTGCCAGCAGGAGTTACGAAGCTCAGGGAGTTGCCGAACGCACTGCCAACTGTTAACAAGCTGCCTACTTCTAGAAGTAGAGATTGTAACGGGAGCATACTAGTCAAAAGTACCAGACTTCTGTGGATCTCCTAAGTTGGCCAGAAACGAGAAGCCGGTTGCTTGAGCTGGTGCTGTCGACGTATAGTATGCGACACGATCCCAGGCTGCAGCCCTTTTGCGAACTTCCGCTTTGTCGGATATGGGGGTTGAGGATTGCGCTGGTATAGGACTCAGTACAGCCTTAGGATGACGTTCAAGATCTTGAGTGATTGTTGGTGGGCTTTGACATGTACAATTGGAACTCGATAAATTAGTGGCCAGCGTATACAAGACGTCGGTAGTCGTTGATGGAGCGTCTGGCGTAGGTACACACGGTAAAGGAGGGCCAACATAAGTGATGTTGGGCAATGCTGTAGAAATGCTGCTAACACCTCTTCCACAGTCTGTCGCAGTAACAGTCGAGGTGACAGTGGACACAGAGCTGCAGTTAGTGGTGTTTGCCCATGTGCGCTTGTCAAGTAGTGCATGGTTTGCGTTGTCGATGTGGATGTCCCGCTGCTTTAGCGCTCGCCGGCGGTTGTAGAATGGTACAGTGTTTCGCTTTCGCATCTTGTAAGCTTCGGTAGGAACTTGGTACACAGCAAGTTGAGAGATGTTCATGGGACCACGGAGATGCACCGACACCTATAAGGTCTGTCAATGCCATACCTGAGAACGTACGATAGATACAACCACCTCGCCAAACAATGGTGCAAGTGAGCTAATCGCTGGGTATCGAACCGTCTCATGACCACAAATGCCGGTACTGGGATCGACGTAGGTGGTGCGGTTGTAGGCGCCGGGCTGGCTAATATTGTAGTAGGTGATCGCCGATACTTCAGAGCAGTACTAGTTGCCATCTGAAGCACGCTCAGCCGTACCAGCACAGAGCTGGACAGCAGTCTTGCCGTAGGCGAGCGACGCGAAGGCGGCGAGATATATGGAATGCTTCATATTCGATAGATCTGGTAGTTGTACTCGTAAAGCAATGTGATGTAGCGGATGTGGAGCAAATGGAAGATGGTGTTGGATGAAACTTCGTTGAACATGAACAATGTAAATGCCATGCCTGACCACGCTATGCGTGGCACTCGTACGATGCGCATGGGCTTGGGGAAGCGGCAGAGCAGAGGAAGAAAGAACTTTGTAGTACGTTGGCAGGTAGTCCATCGTACCTACTGTTAGACTACGAGTCACTTACACGACCTATATGACCCCGAGAACACAGCTATCTACTTCGTGACTTCCCGATAGGTAGGCGCACAACGCAAAGAACAGTGACCGGGGATCAACGTGTTGAAGTTAAAAGTCTATCGAGCAATTAGCGCTTGTTCATACTCCTAATAGAAAACAAGAGTGTATGCGATTGCAAGAATATCAGAATTGTCGAGTTGAATGCATCGTCCTTAAAGGGACTGATATAAGAGGTGCCAGAAAGAGCATCGAGAAATCATCATTGTAGTAAAAGAGACGTAGATAAACGAGATGAACTTACCCTTGATTGTGATCAAGCTTCCGCAGCTTGCGCGATCAATACATCTCCACAACAGCCAGGATCCTCATATCACGCAGAAGCGTGGGACGTGTTAAGATCTGCCAGTGTATTGTGGTGTGCAACCCGAAGATTTTATTTGAGGCTCGCGGCGCCGAGATTCCGGGCAACCGTGCGCCAGCTATTTGTTCGAGCACCCCGTTAGCGTCTGCCTAAGCGAATTTTGGGTGAACACACTTCCCACTTGACAATCGCGACTTCCTCGTCTCGACTCCAGTACTAACTCCAGCCCCTCGTACAAATCCTCCAAAATGGGTCGTCTTCACAGCAACGGAAAGGGAATATCGTCCTCCGCGATCCCCTACTCTCGCAACCCCCCCGCTTGGTTGAAGACCACTCCCGAGCAGGTTGTTGAGCAGATCGGCAAGCTCGCAAAGAAGGGTGCCACTCCCTCCCAGATTGGCGAGATCCTTCGTGACTCTCACGGCATTGCTCAAGTCAAGGGTACGTTCTGCGCATTTTGAGCGACTTTGCGCATACGCTAATTCTTCGCAGTTGTCACCGGTAACAAGATCCTCCGTATCTTGAAGTCGAACGGTACGGTACCCTGCCCATGTTGAAGCGCAAGTCAACGACAGCTCTGCCCGCGTGCATCTGTTGCGCTATATAAGACTGCCTCTGTTTAGTGCAAAGCTGACAGGGAGCCATTAGGCCTCGCCCCCGAGATCCCCGAGGACCTCTACATGCTCATCAAGAAGGCTGTTGCCGTCCGCAAGCACCTTTCCACCAACCGCAAGGACAAGGACTCCAAGTTGTACGTTTGCACAAGATCTGGGAGGAAAAGGCACTGAACTAACATCGCGCAGCCGCCTCATTCTCATCGAGTCCCGTATCCACCGTCTCTCCCGCTACTACAAGACCGTCGGTGCCCTCCCCCCTACCTGGAGGTACGAGAGCGCCACCGCCTCCACCCTTGTCGCATAAGCGCATGTGGAACTAGTATGAGTGGGCGTGGAAGTAGAAAATATCCAAACGGAGTTTCACGGGCATGGATGCTTTACGACTACCCATAAAAGGGAGCTTTGGGCATGATCCGGAATGAATGAAAAGTATTACATCAATTCAAACACATTCTCGTGCATTTCCTCATCCTTTGCACGTGATATCAGTCGTGTGGGTATCTATGTGGAACCCATGCGCCATACACCCTGCTCCAAAGCTGCCCTCACGAACAGATCCAACTGCATACTGCATGCCGTCCATAGCCTAGCTGCATTTCTTCATCCTTTGCTACGGTGGCGTCGTTACAGCAGCGCTCTCAAACTGTATCTTTGTAGCAACCAGCCCTTGCCATCGCTCTTCCAATGGCTCGTGTGCCCTTGTACCCTGTTATTGCTGCTCTCCATGCGCAGTGCTCTCACCCCTCAATCTCAGCACTCTTCATGGCCAAAAACTCGCTCAAGAACTTCAATGGTTTCTCTGGCTCATTTGTCGCCAGATGCTTCATTGCCTCCAACAGATGTGGGGTGACATGCTGATTCAGGTACACGCGTGTCGGGCTACCGTGTGGTACGGGTTGTGTGGGTGCTTGCTGTGGTGCGGTGGGATGCGGTGAGTTGCGCGACGAGGCTGGCGCTGTGGGCGCAGGTGTTGGCGTAGGTGCTGAGACGGGTGCCGGGGTGGGTGCTGGCTGCGCTTCTGGGAGGGGTGCTGTCTGGGGCTGTGACTGCGGGAGACTCAGTAAGGAGAGTTAGGAGGAACGAGGTGAAGTACTTCTGTGCTTATGGGTATTTCTGTGGAGTCTGCCATTGTTACGTCCGCTGCCTCAGTAGCAGTGGTGCCATTTGTGATGGGCGTAGGTTCTGTTCCTGCGACTTGCGGCGCGGCCTCTGGTGTCGGTTCTGGCATGTTGTCTATTTGGTCTAGGTAGGCGTTCGGTATATTTGGCGCGTCAATCGCGTGACCGGGAAGTATTTGGACTTGTGTTCGTAGTTCGCGGGCGGTTCGTGAAGGTTGCACCGTGACGGACTTGGAGCTCATTGTTCGGTGATGCAGTTTCGCGCTAGTGAGCTATCCTCGAGGCAGTGGACCATCTGCTCACCAACTCAAGTAGGGGCGAAAATGTGTGATGTATAGAGTGCAATTATGCATTGGATCTATTTTATGTACCTGATCCATGGTCTCAATTTGATATTTACCTCCATGTATCAACTTATTGTGTATAGCGGAGGAACCGCAAGCCACCAGCATGCATCAGCTACCACCCCTCACTTCTCACAACCTTGCTGACTTCCGTATGACCTTCGTGGCATGGGACTAGGCCAGTGTATGGCTCGCCCGTCTTTATTCGCTATATATAGGGAGCAAATTGAGCTTGCAACCTGTTAATAGCAAACAAAGAGCCTCGAACCAGCGCAACTTGACAGCTCAGGTGGTAAATGCGGTTCAAGGGACCATTTCCAACTCAAGAATCTACACAGACAACTTCTGAAACAACATGTGCTACTACAGACTTCATGTTTTCCTTCATTGCGGTCATTCCATGTTTTCGGAGATGCCTGTTGGATTTTGTAAAGCGGCGAAGGATGTTTCTGTTCGATTATCAGGTTCAAGGCAGCGAAGAGTGTCTACGATGTCCACTACGTCTAGTGTGTAATCAAGAACAGACAGCATGGAAACTGAGGAACGAAGAGATTCCAAACCTACTTCGGCGATGAAAGCGATGCAGCTATGCACTGAAAGTCAGATACATCCACTGCAAACCAGGCGACTAGAACGGTTGTGTGCAATCTGTCAGCATGAAAGAAACAAGAGGCTGAAGGCCCTCGAGTCACTCAATAGCGAGATTCATTTCGAGCCCTGGCGATGGCAGTTCAAGTACCAGGGCGGAAGCACCTCAACGCAGCAGAAGGGACCACCAAAAGTAGCAGAGTTCAATGCGGAAAACAGAAGCATATGGGACGTAACTACCACATTGAATGGTCTGGTGACCGGTAGCTCAGGTTGGATGAAGGACTGGAAGCGTCAAGAACCTCATGTCGTCGATTGAAGTTATCGTGGTTCAGGCTTTTGAGATGAAGATGGCGATGATTCAAGATCACGTGGACTAGCGTGGTTCGGCTTGCGGATCTCGAAGCTCAACCTCACAGCAAGCGCAACAACGATCAGCTACTCCCGCCGCCAATTGACCGTTCCACAACCCACAAACCTCCTCGGAGTCTCTCGTAAACGCTTCAACCGACGCCGTACAGCCCCGAACCGCCACAATGCCTACACCTGAGTCTGCCATGTTCCTGGCTAAGAAGCCAAAGGTTGCGCCTACCTTCGATGGTATCGACTATGAGGACAACGTTGCCCTGAAGGCTGCACAGGACGCCATTATCCGTGAGCAGTGGGTCCAGAGCATGATGGCGAGGCTAGTCAGAGAAGAGATGGGCAAGTGCTACAGGAGGGAGGGAGTCAACCACTTGGAGAAGTGCGGTCACCTGCGAGGTATGGTGCCCTTGTGATCGTCTGGCTGCGACCTTCTGGCTGCGACCGCTGTTCTTCTTCCATTCTGAACAGAGTCAGGTGGTGGCGTTCTGGAACTTGGAGGTCAATCGCGTTGAAGTAGGTCATTGCTAACGGAGGTTTGACAGAGCGCTACTTTGAGCTCCTGAAGAGCGCGAAGGTCAAGGGTTACCTGTTCGCCCAGCAGAACTACAACGATATTCCGGCATCAAAGCCGGCTGCTTAGATGATTCGAGTAGCTATACCCGGAGAACTGAGGGCGAGACAAGTGGAAAGCAGACACCGGGCTCTGCGCAAAGATCAACTGCAGCGCGAGCACTTGTGATGATACGAATTCAGGCGTTGGTCAAGCACTACAACTGGAGGGTTGCTCATGTCAATCTGCAGAAGCAGACCTGTACATATACCTGGCAGACAGAGAGGATGAACCTACATGATTTGGGTTGAAACCAGTTAGACCACATTTCATCCCAGATCCATTGTGTTGTCTGTCAAAATATTATACTACATGTATCTGCTAACGGTACACAGGTTAACTGAGTTCAGTCGTTAAACAAATCCAAGCCAACATGATGCAGGCCAAGACTAGCGTCTCAGAACCCCACCATAGATGGGGTACCTGCATCATTCCGTAAACAACACCGACGCTCCACAAGATGCCATTTCCTTTCGCATTACCGACTACCTCTAGCATAGCATTTACCGACTACTTCAATAGCAGCACACATCCTTCGTTGCCGAACTGCGCAACAACAGCGCGAGGCGTAGTTCGCGATGTCCTGAAACGACATAAGCGCATTCCTCCTTCCTCGCAAACCTCAAACCTTTCGACCGTACTGTCCGCACTCAACGATTACATCCCATATTTATTCGCATTAGACGTCGGCCTCAGTGGTACAGCTTGCGCTGGGGAAGAGATCGACTTGGTCCTGGTCAAAGAGCTGGAAGTTGAATGGCGCTCAACACTTGGTACTTCAATACCTGGCCGCGAGCCAGCTCGCGTAAAGCTCAAGAGCCTTGAGAGCGAGCTTTGCTTTGTGCTCTCGACTCTGGCATATGTGTACAGTCTGCAAGCTCGAGCACAATTACACACTCTTTACAATGCCACGCTTCCAAGCCCCGAACAGCGCGCAACTGCGATCGGAGCTGCTATGAAGCACTTCCTTGATGCAAATTCGGTCCATACCTACTTGGTCAACAGGGCAGCACAATGGCATACTCAGCCTGCAGCGATAGATATCTCGGCAGCTGTGATGGGTACCCTGGCTGAGCTCACCATGGCTGAAGCTACACTGATCACGGTGCTTAAGGATGACCCATACCCAGCTGTCGTGATTGAAGACAGGAACAAGGACAGCAAAGACTGGATGTTCAGAGGTGTTGAGATACCAAAAGTGCGCGCGCACCTCTTCGCCCGCCTTTGTCTTGCATCCTCGGAGCACGCAGCTAAAGCTCAAGCCATGCTTGGTCGGTCTTCCAGAGTCAACGATGACCTGATTAAATACGTCGACGATCTGCGAAGGACCGCAAAAGGCAAGGCATGCCGCTTCTTAGCTTGCGACTCCGAAGCTGGTGGTAAGACTGGTGAAGGTATTGCCTGGTTGCGCGGCGCGAAGAAAGAGTTAGGATTTGCATCTCTGGGTACAGATCAAGAGAAAAAATCGTTCGGGTTCTCGAAGCTCAAGAAAGAGTTTCAAGAGAAGAAGGAAGACCGCAAGATCGAGAAAGGCGAAGGTTGGGGCACCGATGCAGGGAAGTTCGAGGAAGGCCGCATTGTGGATATGCTTATGAAGAAATGGGAAAAGATGAACGATACGGTAAGAACGGCATCAACTTGGAGAAGGTACATCGCTAACACGCCACACCAGGTGGGTGTCCAGTTGGTTCCGCCTTCGGAGCCGTTACTGGCAAGCATGCCTTCCGGCCGAGAATATCACACGACGAAGATATGGATCGTGCCAGCTCTTGCTGAAGACTCGCTCGTCCGCATGAGGGCACCTCCTGACCCTAGTGAAGCGTTCGAAGGAGAAGAGGATGACAGTGCAGACGAAGACCAGAGGACAGCTCCAGGAGCCTTCCCTGCCCATACTGCCAGCACAAGCTACTATTGAGGTACCGCTCCGTCTTTCTCGACTGTGTTGGTCACGCATTCAGATACCAAGGCACCCTGTTCCTTGGTCGCGATCTCGATTACACAATTGCTGTTGGATGAGAGGCTGTTGATCTCCATGGACACGGTGACAACGATGCTACCCCACGACTGTTTGACGCCCTTCACGCTGCCGATTCAAGTGACAGACAACTGACACAGCACTTGATACGCGCTTTACGTGATCGTGCAGTAGGTGCATATCGCCAACTCTAAGCCACGGGTAGGACCTTTGCAGAGTCTAATCCATTCCCCTTTGAGCAGGTCCAGCCGCGCGGAATGAGATCAGCCTGGGTATTCATGCTTAGCTTGTAGATACCGGAGGAATTCCGTATCTAGAACAGCAACAACCTACGTAGCAGAATACGACACGATAGCAGCACCATAGCAGATAATTGCAGCTGAACACCCTCCTCATCATGCTCCAAGTCATCTCTTTGTTCGAAGTTCTGGGCCTCTTATTGTGGCTGCAAGGCTGCTTTTGTATGGTGTCTGGGCATCTGCTTGCATCAACGGGAACCTCGTTCCTGCCACCCCGGCGCGCGAATCTTCCCCACATCCACGCTAACAACCCCAATCACCCTGATAAAGAGATAAGCATTAAGCCATCTCCGCCCGTCATTCGCTGCCCAAAGCCCTAACGCAGCAAGTTTACGCTGTACCCAGCACTACGGACAGATAGGCGTGCATGCGTACCACTGTATCGCGCTTCGCCATGCGTCTGTTGCGAGAAACGGCGGTTCACGTTCCCCGCTCGTGGCTTGTAGTAACGACTGGGGGCAAGATTGGCAAGTGACCTTGATATAATGCCAACGTCGCTCATTGTTCAGCTGTTCAACCTATCCGCAGTCTACTGTTCAACTTGTGCTTGACGCCGTTGTTGCTTTCACGTTGTGTTCAGCCAGCCACCGACACCGTTGAGTACGCCCATGCACAACTATGTCATCGACACACAAGCACGCAGTCGCCGACGAACCGGTCACGAGCGTCCTGCCTGATGGTGATATACCGTATGATCCGGATCATGACTTCAATGCCGATGAGGAGGCTCTGGCAGCGTTGGGTTACAAGAGTGAATTCAAGAGAGAATTCAGTCTGTTCACGACGTTCTGCGTGAGTTTTGCGGTACTAGGATTACTACCGAGTTTCGCAAGTACACTGTATTATGGCATGGGATATGCTGGAACGGCTGGTGCGTTAAACTGTTCTCCTTGTCTTGAAACAGTATGTGCTGACTTGATCAGGCATGACCTGGGGATGGATCATAGCCATGATTGGGATCCAGTGCGTGGCATGCAGTATGGCAGAGTTGTGTAGCTCCATGCCGACAAGCGGAGGACTGTACTATGCTTCAGCAGTTCTTGCACCTCAAGGTTGGGGACCGTTCGCTGCATGGATCACAGGCTGGAGTAACTGGCTGTCTCAGGTCACTGCGGCGCCATCCGGTCAGTACATAGCCTATCGGGTCAAGATAGCGAACTGACAAGATATACAGTCAATTATGGTATCGCAGCCATGGTCCTCGCCGCAGCGTCCATCCGTGATCCGACCTACATCCCCACTGAGTACCAGACCTTCCTTCTCACCGTCTTCATCATGATCCTGCACGCCATCATGTCCTCCCTCCCAACTCGCTGGCTGGCGCAGATCAACTCGGGCGGCTCAACATTCAACTTCCTCGCGCTCATCATTGTGATCATTATGATCCCGGCTGGCACGGACCGCGAAGAGCGTGGCCTCCCCAAGTTCACACCATCCCGCGAAGTTTGGGGCACTATCTACGAGGGTACAACATTCCCACCAGGCATCTCCGTACTGATGAGTTTCATCGGTGTGATCTGGACGATGAGCGGATACGATAGCCCATTCCATCTGGCAGAGGAATGCTCAAATGCGAACCTGGCTGCGCCTCGCGCTATCGTGCTTACTTCTGCGACTGGTGGCATCTTCGGATGGTTCTTGCAGCTTGTGGTTGCATACACCGTTGTTGATATCGATGCGGTATTGAACTCGGAACTAGGCCAGCCGTTCGCTGCATATCTTATGCAGTGCATGACCGAAAAGATGACGCTTGCCATCCTCGCCTTGACTATCATTGCAGGTTTCTCGATGGGTCAAGGGTGCATGATCGCGGCGAGTCGAGTCACCTTTGCGTATGCGCGTGATGACTGCTTCCCATTCAGTAACGTCTGGAGGCAGGTCAACAAGCATACACAAACGCCAGTCAATGCTGTTTGGTTGAACTGTGCAGTGGGCATCGCTTGTTTGCTGCTCATATTTGGAGGAGAGCTAGCGATTGGGGCCTTGTTCAGTATTGGTGCCATCGCTGCCTTTGTGTAAGTTCCGTCGCACCTACTTTTCAGAGACAGTCATGCTAACACGATCAGTGCCTTCACAATACCAATTTTCATCCGCGTCTTCTTCGTCGGCAACCGTTTCCGCCCCGGCCCCTGGAACCTTGGACGCTTCTCCATCCCCACTGGCACCATCGCCTCTGCGTTCGTCATACTCATGGTACCTGTTCTGTGTTTCCCCAGTGTCACGGGTGCAGACCTGCGCGCGGATGTTATGAACTGGACGGCTGTCGTGTATGGTGTACCCATGCTTTTAGTATGCATTTGGTGGGTCGTATCGGCACGGAAGTGGTTCAAGGGCCCGAAGGTCAATGTCGCGCACATGACGCATGGAGAGGAGCAGCAGATTCTCGAGGGTCAGAACGTGCAGAGGTCGATCTCGGCCGGCTCAGGGAATGGTGTGCCAGAGAAGCTGCAGGAGGTGGCAACTTCATCCGCCTGACATGGTGTTTCGAATGTACGTTCGGTACTGGTAGATAGCAGCTACGCAATGACCAAGTTTTCATACATGGAGAGGTCTTCAGCTAGCGAGCGTTGACCGAAGCGAAGAGGGCTACGTTCGGCCGAACAAGTAGTCCCAAGGGTCTTGTCATGATGTTAGCGAGCTCTAGCCGAATCACCCAACACACTTGTCGAGATTGTCTCCACTCGTGGGAGGCTCGAGAGGAAAAACCTTGGTACGTTAGGTGCTGACCCAATAATCCAGTATATATTTTACTTATCCCACTACTGCATTATCGATCACATTTCTTCCCAACTTTAAGTTGGATATCTTCGATAGTATAGTGGTCAGTATTTCTGCTTGTCATTCTCTGGAACAACTCGCAGGAGGCCGGGGTTCGATTCCCCGTCGGAGAGATACAATTTTTTTTGCTCCAACAAAGTTCAAATTGCCTCTTCTCTTCCACACCAAAGAAGGCATCAAGGCTATGATGGGTGGAGCTGTTCACTCCATCTCTATTCATCAGGTTCTAGAACAAACACGGCAACATTGCATGGTTTCGGTTTCCTCTTTGCCCCTTCGTGATCATAGCCGTGGTGAGCAAGTCAAGAATCGCGCTCACTGTCTTGTTCTTTGACCCTCGATCTCAACTAACGAAGGATGTCAAGGTACTATGCCTGTCTCTCCGAAATACATCGTCAAAATCGCTTGCTTCATATTCAGAAAAGCATCTGTATGACTTTCTATGCTTCCCAAACTGAAACTGAAGATCAATAGATTACTGCTTGTAGGTACTTCAGCTTTCCTGAAGCAGTGAGTGCTTGGCTTGGTCTGGTCCCACCTGAGCTACACCAACCAAAAAGGTACAGTAACCCAATAGATATGGGTTCTGAGAGCCAAACAGTATATACCCATGACAGTATATACCCATGACAGTATACCCCTCTCCTTTGATACTGTAGTCTAGATAGAGTAGTTTTTCTGTATCCTTTTGTACAAGACCTATAGGTGTAGGGAATTCAATCCTAGTGTTCTCAACGTCCCAGCACTCCCATATGCCTTGTAGTGGACTCACACTTACTTCGGACATCTTCCCTACTGGCCTGCGTCGTTACACCGCTTGTTGATGTTGTGTGTAGTGAAGGATGGGAGCTGAGCCAGAGGGAGTATACGTTCCAAGGCTTTACTTTCAGGGATGGAAAGTATAGCAATACGACCACCTATATACAGACTGGATTAGCGTTGCAGAACTTGAGTCTGGACAGAAGTGTGCTGTAATCAGAACTTTGTAGATGACATCTGTCACACAGTGTCGATCGTCCTCTGTCAATCAAGAATGCAGCTAGGATGTGGAGTGAGCGCTCATATATCGTAGTTACGGTGGGGCACGTACTGACATCTCTTGACGACTAGTAAGATCATTGCTACAGTACTCATGAGCAAATTCACATTTATTAAAATCAAGCAAGTTATTTTTTGAGTCACACTAGAAAAGTACGTTTGTAATGTAGATGTTAAACTAGTGACTATTTAGCTTGAATCACGATGATAACTCCTTCTTCGTATCGCTACTTACGCATTGCCACCTTTTCTCAGTAGTACCTGGCGGTGTGATGCAGCGGTTACGACCTGCTCTTTCAGAGGTCCGGTATATATGGGATAATGGCAATCGATTTGCTTCGATGAACCCTCCAGGCAACGAAATGATTCCAATCACCGACGACAGCCCTGATGTTGCATTCCCGACCAGCGCACAGCTTGTCAAGGCTGATGTCTCCTTGATTTAGTACAAACCGACACTTCTGATCCCTGCATACCAGCATCTTCTGTGCTCTGACGCCAATGCCAGAAAACGCCTTAAAAGATCCAATCTACAAAACAGTGTTTTCTGGCAGGGGTGCATACAGAGAGGGAAGGATGAAGGAATACTTACGTGACATGGGAGCTCGGCTGAGCAAATTTCAGAAACATAATAAGCCACTGAATCTAATTCTACCATCCTGTGACTTTATAACGCCAACAAGAACATTGACGCATGCCTTCCCACTGCAATCGGTACGACCACAGTGGTATGGATGATGAAGAAATCCATAATATGCTGCAATACAGTATTTGAGAACACAATCAATGAATATTTAGCCTGATATCGCTCTCACCGTTCACATCATTGCCCGAGCTAGCTGCTCTTATCGACTCCTCTTGGCAGGACGCCACTCGGCCAAGCAGTACACAAGAGGGCAGAAAAGTTGAGTCATTGTACATGCCTGTCCATGTTAGAGATGACTCTGGAACTGTGCCAATACTTACAAGTAACATGCTTTAGTAGAGTTGGCCATTAATTGTCGTGTTTGAGACCAACTCAACGTAGATTGTCATGGCGTTGATCAGCTGGCAGAGCGCTACAGCCGCGTTTGAGATTACAAACGCAAGTAATAGCCTGGTTTACCTTGCGTTATGTCCGCCCGCTCGTTTGTGTGCGTACAGCTGCTGACTTGCAATTGTTGAGGCAAGGATTGCCAGACCGACATGATACAAAAACGGACTGTATGCGTGCTGTGAAGTTTCGTTCCTGCTGTTGGTTATTGAAAAACACTTCACAGAAAAGAAGCACAGCATTTCCTTATACGGATTGTGAGCTGCAATATTACGGTGACCAAACATGCTCCATATACATATGAAACCATCCAGGCCGCGCTACCAGAATAGCGTAAATTTTGAGCGAACCAAGCGCAGAGTGAGTTTGGACGATATATGCTGAGTGAGATCAGCGCGTGAGGTGGGCCTCAAATGTTCAGATTGTCAGTATTCTTGATGCTGCAGTCAAGGTGCTAGGCCGTATGTCAGATTTCGAATACAGAGAGTTGCTGAGATTAAGGATAGGTCCAATACCGTATGAACGGTGTGCAGGTCTGATTGAATCCAGCCATATCTAAGGTTTTGCCAAGAGCACGACACCTCTCTGTCGTATAAGCCCTGGGACTCAACCCACATCATCTCTTGTACTAGAATAGATCCTCAACCCACTCGAAACCACCAACTGTATTGCCTGAGGAGCAGTTTGCTTTTCTCATCTTCATTAGTCTAGGACTCAGCTAGGACGTTAAAATCAATCAATCAATCAATCTGTCGTATAAGCATACCAGCCTCACTATGGCCTAGCTATGGCCTTGTGTTTGCAGTGTAGCTCAGTGTTGAGGGCGGACCATGTTAAATCTTGCCTGTATCTCAAGAACCGTCGATGGGATGCAGACATGCGTCTGTACATGCATACTCCAAACGTCCCGCCGAGAAAAATACGAGAGACAACGACTACCACAGCTTTAATTTCTCGAACCAGGACCTAGAGAAAATAGGCGCATTCTCACTCAGAGCTTGCGCAGTCGAAGCAGTATCTTGTGCTGTCATGATCGTAGCATTAGCATTTCGACTCGGGTCGAGTGCGGTTTATGCTTACCATCGAGCGCTAACGCCGCCTTCTTCATGGCCTGCAACGCTGCTTCGTAAAACGGCTGCAATTCAAGGTCCTCTGGGGCCCATTTTGAGTGGTCGCCCTTATTGTACTCTCTGAACCACGCTTCGAGCTCCTCAATTGGCGACCGGCGCCCCGGTTTCAGGGATGGAAGCCTTGGGTCTGCTCCTGCTTCGAGTAGCAACTCAATGACAGGAAGGTTCTGTTTCAGCTGTGTGTAATCATGCTGCGCAGAGTCGTTTAGCGCATAATGCAATGGACGACCGACACCAGGATTCTTCCAGCCTCCAAGTTCGTTCGGATCTTCCCCTGATGTTATGGCTTTACGTATAGCCGCCAATCTGATGTCCAGAAGTTCGTTCGATATGCACTGTTTGTGCAGGGGTGGTGCGACTCTGAGCACGGGGTCCGGAGACTTCACCATGATGAAGGTAGTTTATTGTCGGCTTCAAACCCAGTGCGAAATATTTGCTTGAACTTCAGGCTTGCCAGTGCGTATGTTGTAGCTCCAAGGTGAGGATCGGGTGTAGGCAACCGTGAGATTTGTTGTCGGAGCTGTATACTTATACAATCTTTGCTTGCAGCAAGCGATGCTTAGACCCTAGACTGTGGCAGGCACCAGTGCTTTGAAACATGAGGCAACGAAAACGAAAATATTCAAGAACGGCGCATGAAGCTGGCAGCGAGTGATTAAGGCGAGACTAAATCAGCACCAGCTTGTGCACGTGCCAGATACCGTAGGTGGACACATAATGCCCATGGCTTTACTAGTAAAACCATCAAAAACCTACAACTTCAACGCAGTGTAACGTACCTCACGGGCGAGTCGGACACCGAGCGAGTTGGACACTTTTGCCAAGACCCCACTACAATATCCTTACTACACCAATGCCTGCCCAACAACACCAGTTAGACATGTCAAAGGAACGTCAAATACAGCTTGTGCTCCAGGCTCTTAAACAGGATGCAAACTCTCTCTGTGACGTGCTGCAGTCATTTACAAAGTGCCTTGAAGCACACTCAGTAATCAACACGCTAGACGGCCTTCACGCGCCAATTCTATGGCTAACTGTCATCCTGACATGGCTTGCAGCCAACAACAATCCTCCCAGTCCTTATACTTGTATCAGCACCCAGCCATTTGTCAGCTCACATTTGTCATCTTGCATCATCATCCCTGTACCCCCACTTTAGCTAGCCACCCATCTAGATATATGAACTCCCTTCTTCCTGTAACGCCTTCAATCAAAAGCGCTCCGATAACTGTAACGACCGCAACCGAATGACCACCGGTACGGTTCCGAGTCGTTCCTTATCTGCATACATGTCGGCAGGCATCGCGCTGCTGTACTATCTGAGCCCCTGTTGGCACCTGCATGCACGATAAGCTAGTCTACCGCTCCGGGTCCGATTGTCCTCCTAACGGTATACTTAAGCAGTTCAACACAGTTGTTAGATAGAGTAGTTTTTCTGTATCCTTT
>NW_022985376.1:135559-135977 GCF_010093625.1 Macroventuria anomochaeta
CATACCTCAGGGTTAGCAAAGGAATACCTGGAACCTCAGTACCTATCCGAAAGCGAATCGAATCGCTTCCACACCGCCGAGGAGATGATCTTGTTACTAAAGACGTACTTCGTTACTGGTAACAAGCAGGCTGAGAGCCGGGCTGTTTTCAATAAACTCCAGATGGATAAGTCAGAAAGCTTCCCCACGTTCAAAAGCCGCTTTCTCAGCGCAGCCATCAAGGGACACGTACCTCAATCGGAGTGGTTTCACTACCTATGGACCAAACTCACGCCAGGACTCCGAGTACCCAACCTTGGTTTCAAACAGCAATGGGATAACTCCTTCCACCGTATGGTGGAGCACCTGACTGCCTACGATATGGAACGGAGGAACAACCCCATCATGCTGCCACCTCCGCTCTCACAGCCCTCGCGAC